>NW_024081319.1:469707-572080 GCF_003009895.1 Hyaena hyaena
AAAAAAAAAAAAAAGAATACTTTCTTTTCACTTGGTTAAAGCCTAGAAATGGAGTGACTGGATCAAATGGTAGGTACATGTTTAGCTTTTTAATTTTAACTGCCAAGCTGGTTTTTAAATTTTTTCTAATGTTTTATTTATTTCTGAGAGAGAGACAGGCAGCGTGAACAGGGGAGGGTCAGAGAGAGAGGGAGACACAAAATCTGAAACAGGCTCCAGGCTCTGAGCTAGCTGTCAGCACAGAGCCCAACGGGGGGCTCATACCCATGAACCATGCGATCATGACCTGAGCCGAAGTCGGACGCTTAACGACTGAGCCACCAAGGCGCCCCCAAACTGGTTTTTAAAGTGGATGTACCATTTTGCATTTCCACCAACAGTGAAATAGTTCCAGTTGCTGACACTTGATATGGTCACCCTTTTTAGCATTTCAATAGGTATGCAGCAGTATTATTATGACCTTAATTTACATTTCCCTAAGGACTGATGATGTTGAGTATCTTTTCATGTGCTTATTTGCCATCTGTGTATCTTCTTTAATGAAGTGGTGACTCAGCTCTTTTGCCCATGTATCAGGTCATTTTCTTATTAATGAATTTTGAGATTTTCAGATATACTGAGTCTGGATACAAGTCCCTTATCTGATATCTGTTCTACAAATATTGTTTCCAAGTCCGTGGCTTATCTTTTCATTTTTTAAATACTATCTTTCACAGTTTATTTTGAAGAGCAGACATTTAACATTTTTATGATAAAATCCAATTTATCAGGCTTTTTACATACATTTTACCTTGGATGTCATATCTAAGAAATCTTTGCCTGGTGTACAATCACAAAGATTTTCTCTGTTTTCTTAAAGGAGTTTTTATTTTAAGCTTTACATTTATATTTATTACAAGCAAATTTTTGCACACAGTGCAAAGTATGGATCAAAGTTCAATTTTTCAAATATGGATATTTAGTTTTTCCAGCACCTTTTGCTGAATAGTTCGTCCTTTCTCTACTGAATTGCCTTTACATGCTTGTCAAAAATCATGTGTGAGTTTTATACATGTGTGGATCTATTTCTGGACAATTCATTCTTTTTCTTTGTTTAATTTGTCTATCTTGAAGATATACCACACTATTTTTTTTTAAGTTTATTTACCTATTTTGACAGAGAGAGAGGGAGGGAAGGAAGAGCAGAAACAGAGAGAGACAGAGAGACAGAGAGAGAATCCCAAGCAAGCTCCATGCTGTCAGCACAGAGCCCAGTGCGGGCTTGATCTCACAAACTGTGAGATCATGAGCCAAGTCAAAATCAAGAGTGGGATGCTTAACTGAATGAGTCACCCAGGCACCGCTACACTATCTTGATTACAATAAAGTCCTAAAAGATTTTAATATCAGAAAGTGTTCACCTACCAACATTGTTCTTTTTCAAAATTGTTTTGGTTATTTTGTTTTTTTTCATTTTCATTTGAACTTTAGACTCAGCTAAGTATCTACAAAAAATAGCCTGTTTGGGTTTTTATTGAAATTGAATTGAATCAGCATATCCACTTAAAGATAGTTGTCATTTTAACAATATTGAGTATTTCAACCCCTAAACAAGAGGTCTCTCCATTTACTTAAGTCTTCTTTAATTTATGTCAGCAATGTTCTATAGTGTATAGTGTACATATTTATGTACCTTTTGTTAGTTTTATTCCTAACTATCTCATATTTTTGTTATTGTTTTGATATCACCTTTTAATTTCAATTTACAAATGTTTGTTTCTACTATATAAAAGTAAAATTGGGGTGCCTGGGTGGCTTAGTCGGTTAAGCGTCCGACTTTCACTTAGGTCATGATCTTGCAGTTTGTGGGTTCAAGCCCCGCATCGGGCTCAGTGCTGACTGCCAGCTCAGAGCCTGGAACCTGTTTCAGAGTCTGTGACTCCCTCTCTCTCTGACCCTCCCCTGCTCACGCTGTCTCTCTCTCTCTCTCCCAGACATAAATAAAACATTAAAAAAAATTAAAAAAAAATAAAGGTAAAATTGATTTTATATATTCATCTTGTATTCTGTAATCTTTCTAACCTCATGTGTCAGTTCTAAGTGCCTTTTAATAGATTGTCAGATTTTCTGTGTAGACAATTATGTCATTTGAGAATAAAGAGAATAAAGACAATGCTGCTACTTCTTTTCCATCTGGAACCTTCTCTAGCTTTCTTTTGATTAGTGTTAGCATGGTAGACCATTTTGCATCCATTTACTTTTAATCTGTTTTTAAAATTTATTTTAATCTAACTTCATATTTAAAGTATCTTTATTATAGATAGCATACAGCTGCTTTTTCATCCAATCTGACAATATTGTCCTATTAATGGATTGTTTAAACCATCTACACTTAATGCAATTATCGATATGGTTAGGTTTAAGTCCATCATCTAACTATTTTATACCTATTCTACTCTACTTCTTTTTCTGCCTTCTTTTGGAATAAGAAATTTTTATGAATACATTTTACATAACTGCTTTGTTGGATTGTAGCTATAATTCTTTGTTGTTATTTTAGTGTTTGCTTTAACACTTCTAGTATACATTTTTAACTTATTACAATCTATCTTCAAGTGACAGTATACAACTTCATGTATGGAATAAGAGCTTTAAAATAGTGTACTAAAATAGTGTACATTTATGCCTCTGGCCTTTATACTATTATTGTTACATATTATATGTATACATATGTGATAAACACTATAATACATTATTTTTGTTTACACCATGACTTATCTCTCAGGTTATTCAAATAATAAGAAAAAAAGTCTCAAATATGTACTCGTTTAGTTACCATTTCTGGTGCTCTACACTTTTGTCTAGAGGCATAGTTCCATCTACTCTCATTTTCCTTTCACTTGGAGAATTTCCTTTAACATTTCTTAACAGTGTAGATTGGCTGGTGATGAATTCTTTCGGCTATACATTTCTATATCTTAAAATGTCTTTATTTTGCTTTATTCCTGAAAGATTATTTTGCTGGGTATAGAAGTTGAGGCTGGCTTTTTTTTTTCTTTTAATAGTTTAAAGATGTTCCACCGTCTTCTCACTTGCCCTCTTTCAGAAGGGAGATCTGCTCCTATCCTTTCCTTTGTTTCTTTGTACACAGGTCTCTTATCTTGCTGCTTTCATATTTTTTTATTTCCTCACTGCTTTTGAGCAACTCAATTATGATGATCTTTGATGCGATTTTCTCATATTTCTCTGCTTGGTGTTCACTGAAATTCTCAGGTCTGTTGGTTTATAGTTTCACCAAATTTGGGAAATGTAGGCCATTAAGTTTTTTTCCAATATTTTTTCTGCTCTGGCCCCTCCTTTGGGGATTTCAACTGTAGATATATTAGACCAGATGAAGTTATTCCTCAGTTCCCTGATGCTCTATTCATTTTTAAGTTCTTTTTTCAGGTGACTCTTGGACAACACAAGTTTGAATGGCACAGGTCCACTTACATATGCATTTTTTTTTTAATAAACACAGTATACTACTGTAAATGTATTTTCTCTTCTTAATTAGCCTTAACAGCATTTTCTTTTCTCTAGATATGTTGTAAGAATATACTATATGATACATATAACATACAAAAATATGTTTTGATCAACTGCTTCTGTTATTGGTAAAGCTTCTTTCTGGTTTACAGTAGGTTACTAGTAAAGTTTTTGAGGATCCAGAAGCTATGTGTGGATTTTTGACTATACAAGGGGTCAGAACCTTTAATCCCTGTGTTGTTCAAGTGTCGATTGTAGTTTTTATCACTATGTCTTCAAGTTCATTAATCTTTTCTTCTGCAATATATAATCTTCCATTAATCTTCATCCAGTGTATTTTTAATCTCAGATATTGTAGTTTCCATTTCTAGAAGTTGGTTTGGGTCTTTTTATATTTTTGATGTCTCAACTTTCTGAACATGTAGCTAGAATAACTTTTTAATGTACTTCTCTGCTAATTTTATCATTTGTGTCCATTCTTAGTTGGTTTTGATTAATTGCTTTTCCTCTTCATTGTGGGTTATAGTTTCCTAATTCTTTTCATTCCTGATAATCTTGGATTGGATGCCAGATATTGTGAAATTTACTTTGTCGGGCACTGGATAATTCTATAATGCTTTAATAATTCTTGGGCTTTTTCTGGGGAGTAGTTAAGTTGCATGGAAGCAGTTTGATTCTTTGGGGCCTCTAATCCATTTAGATCATTCTTTTCATGGCCCTGGATAGTTTCTTCAGATGAATTCTCTAATCAGTACACAGCTGAATGCTAAAGACATCTGAAAGTCTCTCTCTGCGCTGCTCTCTCTCCTCTGATAGACTCTGTTTTGAGAACTCTAACTACCTTGATCTCTCCAGACTTTCGGTTTTATTTCTTCAATTCAGGAGGTCCATTGGGCTCCACCTGTGCTCTCTCTCCCTGCAGTGCAACCTAGAAACTCTCAAAGCAGTAACCTGGGGGCAATCGCAAGGTTCACCTTTTTCATCTCTCAAGGGGCAGTGTCATTTGTTTTCTTGAGTTCGTTGTCTTGAAAAACACAGTTTCAAATATTTTGTCTGTTTTGTTTGGTCTGATTTTGGTTTGGGGGTTTGGTTGTTTCAGGCAGGAGCACAAATACAGTCCCCTCTTTTCTACTTGGCCAGAAACAGAGGTCCTCAATTAAATTTGTAACCTGTGATAAAACTAATCTACATTTTCTTTTGAAGGATGTTGTGTATTTATATTTCTCAGAAACTTTAACTAATACTTTAAAGTTTGATGCTGAAATAGAAAAGGAAAAAATGTCCCCCGGTTTCAAAGAAAAACATAAAAGCTCAAAGATTAAATGATTTAATCTCTGTCTTTGGCTTTGATGCAAACTACTGCAAATGAAAAATCTTACATGAACGTTCATAGTTAAGGATGGCTATTCCCTACACTGTAAAATAATTCAGTGACATTAAGTTTATGGAGGAAACAATAAATAGGAATAACTTCTTAGTATACTCACTTGAAGTGACTGAACCCAACAGGTAAACAATAGGTATGTACTCCCTAACACATTGCTTTCATTGATGACACTTATTGCAATTAGTAAAAACATAGGCCATCAAGCCATGTATAAAATATTCATATCTCAAGCCTTTATCACAAAAATTTATAAAGTACAATGAAAAAATAGTATAGTGAATTTAGGTAATCAAAGGTACATTCAATTTTAGTGATTTATATTGTAATTTGACATTGTCATTTCATAACTAAATACACTACGGCCTGAGAACATATAGAGGCTATGCACAAACCTGAATAGAGCATTATCCTGAACTAAAGTTTTAAAAGTATAATAGGGATTTCACAATCATACATTTAACAACAGGAAATCCTCTATCTATATAGAATAAAATATTAACATAAGGCAAACACCAAGAGACATAAAAAAGAAAATCAGGGAAAGATCCATGTTTACTGGGGCTTAAAACTTAACTTGAGGAGCCTCTTCAAGGAATAGAATCTAAAATTACATATATATATATATATGTAATATATATATATTATATATATATAACTCTGACAAAAAGAAAGTCAATGCACTATTTCTAAAGGCATCAATTACTGGAAGTTCATTCACCCACGTACAGGAGTGACTGTGAACCACATAAATACATCCTACCAAACCCAAAATGAATGTACATCCAACTCTGCTTCTCCTAGAAATGAAAGTGCAAAGTGGGCGCATAGCCATGCCAGTATTACCTTACACAAGTGAAAGTATGCAGAAGGGCAAGTTGAAATGGAAAGATTTTCAGTATTAACCAACTACAGCTAGTATACCTTACCCTTGCTAATGTTATGAAACCATATGACCCTGTGAATATATTGCTACCCTCTAGGGGACCCTGAGGTTACACTTCATTAGCTTTATCCTAGATCCAAATCAGAGAAGGAAGGATTAGAGAAGCATGGCAGAAGTACTGAAGTACTGACTAGGAATAGGGCTTAGAATTGTCACACCTTCACCTCTCTCCAAAGTAATTTTCGAAAACCCAACTCTGGGTACTCATGTGGATCTTGTCTTTCTGTATCCCCAAACACTGAAAGTTCAAAGGCCACTGGGAAGAAGTCTGCTTTATTTATTTATTTATTTATTTATTTATTTATTTATTTATTTTTATGTAGCCAGGAACAGAAAGTGGAAGCAAGGTTAAAAAAAGTGAGGAAGGGATGGGATGGTGGGTTAGGCAAGGCCATCTAGATACGTGGTCCTGCCAACACAGACATTTGCAAAATGATGTGGGATTCCAGGTTGAGCTGGTCATGCTAGCAGTTGCTATGGAGACTGCCTACGTTACACATGGGTCCCCTTGTCTAACATCTTGGGAAACTCAGACAAAAGGTAGCAATCCTATCCCATACTTGGATTAATAGCTGGGCACAGAACATTTTTTCCATCCTCAGCTATTTTGTTCTTGTCTAAATCAATTTGTTATGCCATGATACTACAGAATGTATTCATGTAGCGAATTTTGCTAACTTGCTTCTTACCCTTTAATGTACGGCAGCAAACAGACAGAAGTTCATCCTCCCTGAACTTAGCCTGAGGAACATTGCATTCTCCAGTCACAAGACTTCATACTTTTTGGCATATGCAGTGGGTGTGTAAAGAGATGTTATACTCAAAACAAATGTGTTTCTGCACATGTACACACATATACACTACAAACTCTGTAGTTCTACTAATGTCTATATAAAGACATTTTCTAAAGGGAAAGCCCTACGTCAGATATAAATAATTTCCTCTAGAGATATTGGAAATCCCGGGACATTCTCCAGGATCCTGTCTCCTGCTGTCTTTCCCACAGAGAAATATTAAACTAATGGCATGGATTACACCTACAGTGAAAGGCGAAACTGAACACCAAGGCAGCCCCTGGAGGATTAGGTTCTGCTTTCTGACACCACCTGTTAGCGGAGGAATCGTAATCCCTCGGAGCACCAAATGGCTGTGTCTCCGAGGCCGGGCTGTTTCTGAAGGTTACAGCAGCTCTGTCATTTTTCAGTTTTCGTTATTTCATTAGACTAACAAGGTAAAATGACTGTAAGGAAAGGGCACCCAGTGCCACAACTGTAGATTTGTTGAGCTGGCATCATATAGCTCACAAAGGGAATGGGGCCTTGGGACCATCTATTTATGTTTACCATTGCTTTCCACTTCTGAGTCAGCAGCAAGCAAGGATTGCATCACCTCCCTCTAAACAACTACCATCATCCAAATGCACACCTCATCTAAAAATGTTTATGTTTTTTTTCTTTCTATAGGGCAATTTCAATTAGCAAGAAGCACCATAGTATCACATTTAATATTTACAGAGTAGCTTATACGACATTTAGTTAGCCAATTTTTCATCAAGCTATTTGACAACTTATTGAAAGAAGAAATCCCTTTACTGGATAGAGAGAAAAGAACATGTGTTCAGACAATAGTACCCACCCTTGAACCCACACAAAGACATTCTGTGACTCTGGTCAAGTTTCCTACCCTTTCTAAGTGTCAGTGACTTTTTCTCTAAATGAGGATAAAAATACCTATTTTGAAGACTTGGTGGGAGGAGCAAATAAGTGGTATCCACGTATCTGACAAATAATAAACATACAATAAATATTTCCATTTCACAGTTCCTATGGTGTTTTTTGTTTTAAGTGCTGCATTATTTTGTGTGATTGATGACCAAATCTCAGTGTTCAGTCAGTGTCTCAAGGAAACTTTTTCAGTTAGAAGACTTGCATCAGGACACAAAAATGACCGATTCTGTGAAAATTTTATCTTATTATTGAGAGAGCTATTTTATGTAAAATAATTTATTTATGAAACCAAAGGCCTTCTTATTTTGACTGCATTCTCCATTTCTGCTCTTGCCTGGGTCTATTATGGTGGACAAATAAAATATAATGAAAATCAATTGGAAAAGTGGGATCTACAAACACTACTTGGCTTTGCTCTGTTCAGACTTACCACATCCATCCAGTCTTTTAACTCCCTTGTGGATAATCTTTCTCCCAAATGGCAGCCCTTGCTTTCTGCATTCAATTAATCTACAAGTGTTTATTGAAGACCTACAGTAAGCCTGTATCATATTAACACTATGGAGTCTGCAAGAAAAATAAATGATGACAGATTATATAATAATTATTGGTTCACAAGCCACTCACTGAACTTGTCTCCTTCCTCCTTCGTCTCATCTTGAGAAAGATGATTTCCACACTCCAGGAGCTTGATATCTAGGGAGATAAGATTAATACACATAAGTCAATTAGCAAGCAATTGACTGCCTACTTACAAAATCTTAAGTCATGTGACCTCAACCTAACCTAAATCATTGGCCAGGGCACTAGGGTCAGGTCACCAGGAAACACATCATAAGAATGTTTGGATCTTAGCCAGATACGAAAGACAAGGGAAAACAGAGACGTTAGGAAATAGTAGAAGGATGTTGCCCACAGGGAGACAGAACCATCAGCTGTTGGAAAGAAACCAAGTGATTAATTAGGGGTCAGGGAAAAGGAGCTATAAAGACAGGGAAGTCTTGAATGCAAGGCTTGGTGTTAACGCGGATTTGTTCTATAGGCCAATGTAGTGCCACTTGGGAAGCAGTAGGGGTGTGGAGGCTGAGTGGAGGCTACGTTTTCAGGAAAATAGTAAACAGCAGTATCATACAGAAGTTTAAATTTGTTTTTTTGAGGGTCTGCCTCTTGTCATGGTCTCCCATTAATTTACTCCCCATTTTTCCACATCGTGTTTCATTTAACTATCCTCACTCAAGTCATTATATTTTTGACCATATATTAGAGAAACAAAGAAGAGTAAGGAAGGAGTGATCGTCACTTGCCACGAGCCTACAAGTTCGCTCAGAACGAGTCCCTGAAGCAGTTTCTGGAAGTCCAAAAGGTCATAATAACACCAACACATTATTGGTCTTTTTAATTGTGTTGACATTGGCAATGATGCTATGAAAGCAGTGGTGGCTAAACCTTCCCGTGTCTCAGCACCAGTCAGGGCAGTGTCTCCAAACAGTTTTATAGTCGTATTTGACCGTGCATCACGGGGGGGGTGGGGGGGAAGCTGCCAGTTTTGCCAGTTTCACCTAAGGACATTCTCAACAGAGTGGCGAAAATTCCTCATTCTATTAAATCTTAACCCTTGAATAGATGTCTCTTTAATACTGTAAGTGGCAAAGGGGAAGCACACAGAAAACATTCTTGCTGCACACTGAAACACAGCTGTTTGACTGAGTTCAACAGCCCTGAGCACTATCAAACATCAGGAAAACCAGGGCTACCCCAACATGTGTATCTGGGAGAATTTAACCAAATGTAACAAAATGAGCCTGTCACTTCAAGGAGAGCAACTGACGGTATTTATTGCCAATGGAAAACTCTGAGCTTCCAAGAAAACACTAAAATTTGTCTGCCACAGTAGTTTGACAGCTTGTCAAAGACTTTTTTCATGAGATTGGTGGTGATAGAATGGCTGATTTCTTCCATATTGTATAAGTGTGTCAGCATTTTCAGGATCTTTGCACTTCAGGAGCCAATGCATGATGTTGATAAAATCCTGTTTGCATAAAAGATCTACTTGAACTGAATGGTAGACCAGTGAGTTTTCATGGAACAGAGTTCAAGAAGTTAATTGATATCATTTTAAATTCCACATTTCAACTAACCCTGAGGAACATGAATCCTCTAAAAAGGATACATGATTACATATCTTTGTAAGGCCAGATTTTCTTCATGTACTTCAACACAACAGTTTCAATGCAGAAGCAAATATGAAAATCCAGCTGTTTTCTGTTAAGCCAGATATTAAAGAGATTTGCAAAAGACCTAAAAGAATGCTATTCTTCTCTCTATTGAAAAATATAGTTACTTTTCATAAAATATATGGTGAATTTGTTGTCATATTTGTAAATGAATTAATAAGTAAATATATATAAATTTCTAAGTTTTAATTGCTAATCTGATTAATATAATAGATATAACCCATTGAAACAAAAGCTCTTCATGATTCTCAAAAATATTTTAAGAGTAAAAAACTTCTAGGACCAAGTTCAAGAATTGCTGGGCTAGCCAGTTATGGAGTGTCCAGGAAAGACTTTTTCCACTTTTCAGTTGTTCCCTTATCTTTTCAATTAGGAGAAATCAGTGTAGAAAAAAAGAAAAAGAAATCAATGCAGGTCGCTAATTATCAGAGTTGAAATTATAATTCAGAACTTGCTGAACTTCCTCAATCTGCTTTTATTTGTTATGTATTTGCTTTCCATAGTTACTATTTTATTGATTTAATTTGCATGCTTTATATACTCGCAGGCTTTTTTTCTTTTTGAGTTTATTTTTCAGTTCATCAAAGTCGCATTTTCACTTTGGAGGCGTATTTTTCTACAGAGCTTAATTAAGGAATCAGATGCTCAGGTGCTAGTCCATCACCAAATTTTCAACTTTTGAAACGCAATAATTTCCAGTGTTAACAGCTAATCCTTTTGGTATTTACCTTTATTTCTCTATATAAATGCTTAAATTTTGAGGTCTTAATTTTTCAGCTGTTAGCAGTGTGTACTAACCCCCATCTGTTGAAGATGAGGATTGAGAGCCGTCACCTCCACCACCAGTGCCACCTCCCAAATACGCACACACACTCCCCAAGCCCCATCCCTCTAATACTAAAGATTTGGTTAGGTAAAATATTAACTCCATATACCATTATAAATATGTAAACACAATTCACTATGGAGCGATGCAGTGCACTATTATTAATTTCCCTTTCCTGCTTGTTTTCTTTCTTTTCCCTGGGTTCATAATTGGTTTTTATTTTCATATTCCTTCTATTTATTGCTTCTCCAGCCACGAACTTTCCATAGTTGCATCATCTCCTGTTGATATTTTAATCACATTAGCTGTTCTCTGATTTTCATCTTACCGAGGTAGAGTCTGCGAGTGCCCTCTGACCTGCCCCAGCTGCGCGGCAGCCATCTTTGGGACCTCACACCAGCCCAGCTCACCAAATACTGCTTCTCTTTCCGAGCCCCTGTTTTCTTTACTTTCTTTCTCCTTAATTGGGGTGGCACACTCTGGTAACGTCACCAAAAAAGGCCCGTGGAAGATTAAATTTCCTGCAATGTATATGTTTGGAAATGCATGTATTAATTGCATTATTAATGAATAAATAAAAATAAGTTCATTAATTTGAAAGAGAATTGCAGTTTGAAAACCATTTGGCCTCAGAATTTTGAAGGCCTGTTTCCGTTATTCTCTGTTTGACAGTCGAGCTGTTGAGAGGTCCAGTGTTGTTTTCATCCTTGGTTATTTGTATAAAAACTATTCTTCTTTTTTGTTTGTTTTCCTTTCTGGAAGAATTTGGGATTTTCACCTTGTCTCACTTGTGAAAATTCTTAATGTACTTTAGGGATGCAGTCTTCATTCATTATGGTCGACAATGGTGGATTCTTCTGTGCCTGAACGTTTTCTTCAATTATTTTGTTGATAATTTCTTCCTTTCTACTCCTCCTGAAATTCCTTTTATTCAGATAAATCTTGGACTGGTCCGTTAATTTTTTTTAATCATCTCTTTCCTGTTTTCCATTTTTTATTCTTTGTTTTCAGTTTGTAAAGATTTCCTCATCTTTATCTCCCCATTTTATTATGTTTTTAAAAATTTTACATTATTATTATTATAATTATTATCATTAATTATTTGGCTCTAGAACTCCTTAACTTCCAAGAGCTCTCTTATTCTCTGAAGAGTCTTTTCTTGGTGGTGTCTTCTTTTTTCCCAAAGGTTCCACTGAGGATGTCTTACTTAAGGATTTCAAGATTTGTTCTCCCTGAATAGTTCTTTCTTTCCTCTGAATTGTTTCTGCTCATTGGTTGGCTCATTTGGGGCTTTTTTTTTTTTTTTAATGCTAAAGGCTTTCCTCAGATGCCTACCACACATCTGGCAGTTTTGGTGTAAATTTAAAATTGAAGCACTAAGAAACTGATTGGCAAAGCAGTACTGCCGAATAGACTTGCTGATCCTAAAATGTACTATGAGTGATCTATATTAGTTCTTTATTTGGGAAGACCCCAAAGACAGTATCACTAGGCCTTTGTCATTGGGTGAACAGATTTCCCAGGGAAGGTTCTTCCTATCCTGGCTAGGAGGTATAAACCTGGCTGCCAGAGTTCTGCTTGCTGAGCTAGGAAGGTGTTTGGAGACTTCCTATTCCAACATTCACTCAACCACCCCCTTTTGAGAGGTGTCCTCACCTTGAAGCTGTCCTTCAGTCTAGAGTCCTTATGCCTTGACCATCTCCAGAGAAAGAATGTATGTATGCACATGTGTGTATTAAAAAAAAATACACATCACACTCTGGAGCAAGATGATCTCTTTCTACATAGAGCGGTAGAGGTGCTAAAGGCTTGATTCTGTCCTAAACAAACCTTAAACCCACTTTCCTGTCTTTAGCCCCCAATTCACCCCTATTTGTGAGATTCCTTGTGCACTCAGTTACTTTTTGACTGCCACTCTGCTGGCTTATGGCCCATACTTCCAGCATCCAACATTTTGTTGCTCTTGTCTCTTCTCCTATTTGGATTTACATGCATTTTGATTTATATCTCTTTTTTTAACTTAATACTGTCATCCCTTAAAAAAATTTTTTTCAGGGGCGACTGAGTGGCTCAGTCAGTTAAGAGTCTGGCTTCGGCTCAGGTCATGATCTCATGGTTCATGGGTTCGAGTCCCACGTCGGGCTCTGTTCTGAATGCTTGCTCAGAGCCTGGAGCCTGCTTCAGATTCTGTGTCTTCCTCTCTCTCTGACCCTCCCTGCTCATGTTCTGTCTAACTCTATCTCTCAAAAAAAAAAAAAAGTAAAAAAAGTAAAAAAAAAATTTTTTTAATGTTTATTTATTTTTGGAGAGAGAGACAGAGTGCGAGTGGGATGGGGCAGAGACAGAGGAAGACACAGAATCTCAGGCTCAAGGCTCTGAGGTGTCAGCACAGAGCCCAACGCAGGGCTCGTACTAACGAACTGTGAGATCATGACCTGAGCCGAAGTCAGACGCTTAACTGACTGAGCCACCCAGGTGCCCCTTCATTCTTTTCTTAAAATCCTGTCATTTAAGAATTTTTTGGGAGGCAGTGGCAGTTTTTGTATGTGTTCAACTATCTGTCTTTAAATAAAGGCCTACTTTGACTTTTATTGCTCATTGTTCAACAAAATTTCCAGAACTTGTCAGAGATTTTATATTCCAGCATTTGCAAAGACTAAGAAAATTTTGCAGTTTTTTTATTAAAATTTGATCTAATTTATAACATTAACTGAAGGTTTATTCATTTTTCAAGCATCAAACATAACTTAAATGAATATAGTGTATAAAGACACTTGCTAGTATTGGAATCTGATGACAGGGAAAACGAGCTCATTAATAAATGATGACTAAAGTCAGTCTCTCAGCATTTGTAACAAGTATTTATTGAATAAACACTTTTTGGATAGGCTCTACTAGAAACTTTGCAGTTTAAACTGCACAGTGACTTCACAAAGCTAATTTTTGACCCACCTTGGAAAAATAAATTTGACAGAGAAAAGAAAAGCCAAGGGCTATTAAATCAAAGGTGACTAAAATATCTTGGCAATTAAAATCTATCTACTCTGTGGGAATTATGAATTAACTGCAGGTTTGCATCTGTTTCAAATCACACTATTCTCCAAGGATAGCTGGGGTGAGTTGTTAATGAATAGCATGCTTTGAATATTTTCCCAGTATGAATATCTTAAACTCAAATCACTGAAGATCCATTTTACACTTATCTCTTGATCTGCTAATAAATTACTCCTAAATACGTCATCTGCATCCAAAATAAGGGTGACATCAACATTCCCTAAATATACACTCAATTCTAGTTTATGTACAGCTTTCTTTTCCATCCTCAGAGCAGTAGGAAGGCACACCAAATACTGTTACAGTGTCATTTCATGTCATTCATTTCTGATTGATCTTGGTCCAAATCCATTTTATTTAATATGATATTTAAGTTATATACCTCACTTTACAAACCAACATGGACTCATTTTCACATTGCCAGTAATCATAGCTATTTCTTTCTTTTTTTTAACTTCATTTATTTTGAGAGAGAGAGAGAGAGAGAGAGATTGAGTACATGACCGGGAGAGGGGCAGAGAGAGAGGGAGAGAGAGAATGCCAGGCAGGCTGCACTGGTAGTGAAGATGGGCGAGAGGCTCTTCATAAACCAGGAGATGATGAGCTGAGCCGAAATCAAGCCAACCAGAGATCCCCAATCATAGCTATTTCAAATGCCTTTTAGGCTATGTTTTGCACATATAAACTGTATTCAGTCCTTATAAGAACTCATTATTGTAAATGTAGAACCAAAGCACAGTGAGGCCTGGACTTGGATACAGTTCTATCTGCCCCCAGATTCTGCATTATTCAAAAATGACAAAATATGGCCTCCCAGTTATGTGGTCATAATTGTTATATCATGATTGATTCCTTTTTTAAAATTTTTAATTTTATTTTAGGGGTGCCTGGGTGGCTCAGTCGGTTAGTGACTGACTGGATTTCAGTTCAGGTCACGATCGCACAGCTTGTGGGATTGGGCCCCACATTGGGCTCTGTGCTGACTGCGCGGAGGGGAGTGAGAGGAAGGGGACAAGATACGCCAACTCCCGTTCCAAAATGGGAAACATGCTGTGGTTATGGGAATGAGAGAAAACTGTGAAGAATAAGTGAAATCCAGTGTGGAAATTATAAAATTTAAATTCCAATTCTGTTTCCTGGGACAATGTAAAATTGCAATTTTTATAACAGTTTAATAATCACTGCTGCCCTGCTTATGCAAATGTGTTTGTACTCATGGACATCAGTGCTTACTTGGACAGCTTTCACTACTATCACCAAATAATGTCAGCTCAATGGGGGAAAAATAACCTCATACTTTACCTATGTTTCTGGTGGTACCATTCTGGAATAGATTTCAGCACTCCAAACTAATGCAACATTTGTGTATTTACCTTCTTTTCTGTCTAGGATTCCTGGGCTGAAGTCTGAAAATTTTTAGTGTCATACCAAAAGGACTATCAGAATTAAATATGTACGATTCAGGAACTCTGTAGTGTCTGGAAATTATACACCACGGAACATTTCAGTTTATTCAGTCCTAACTTTTCATTTGAAACTAGTTAGGAATTTCTAAAATCTGAACTGAATCAGTTTAGGTGCTGGATCTTCCAAATTAAAAATAAACTTTTTTTTCTAAAAGTTATAGGCTAACATCCCTGATGAATATAGATGTAAAAATCCTCAACAGAACATTAGCACACCAAATACAACCATACATTAAAAGAATCATATACCACAACCAAATGGGTTTACTCCTGGGATGCAGAGATGATGGTTCACATTCACAAAATGAAGGGTAAAAATCACATGATCATCTCAGCCTAAGGATCAGTCAGCAGATGAATGAATGAAGAAAATATGGTATGTAGGTACACAGTAGAATATTATTCAACCCTTCAAAAGAAGGAAATGCAGCTATTTGCAACAACCTGGAGCGCATTATGCTAAGTGAAATAAGCCAGGCAAAGACAAATAATGCATAGTATTAAGAAAGTCAAACCTATAGAAAGTAGAGTAAAATGGTGGTTGCCAGGGACTGAAGACTGAGGGAAATGGAGGAGGTTGGTTAAAGGATACAAGCTTTCTGTGATAAGGTCTGAAGACTGGATGTCTAACATGGTGACTGTCGTTGATAACACTGTATTGTGTAATTGACATTTGCGGAGAGAGTAGAACTTAAGTATTCTCATTTTACAAAAAGAAAATGGAAAAATAAAGTAGGTAAATAAAAAAACAGTTTTGCCTTCTATTTGTTCTTGATCATTCTTCTGAGCCAGAGGAAAACACATTAAATTTCTAAAAAGTATTCTATGGAGCTATAGTTACTGTAAGTAATGTAAAGACAAATAAGATCCTGTTTCTAAAGAACCTGAAATCAAGTAAGAAAAATCAAGGGGGGAAGGGCTAAAACATTTTTATAAATGATCCTAACAAGAGACGTGAGATGATCTACCTCAAATGAGATGCACAGTGCAAGAGAATTGCCTCTCCAGTCAGAGAAGAGGCAATTATCTCTAATCTCCATGGGCTACTCAGGGCAGAGAAATACTTTGCCTCTCCTGGCATTATTGGTCATCTACACATTGTGTGTCATGAATCCATGAGCCATATATGATTTGTTCATTTTAGTAGTTCCAGTGCCTGGAACATAGAAGATGTCCAATAAATATGTTTTGAATTGGCCAATTCATTCATTCTTTTATTAATCCATTAACCTTTTGTATCTTCCCCACTGCTCTTCTAGAGCCACTAAATTCTCATTTTTTTCATTGTCAAAGAATTATTTTTAAAAATATAAATGTGTTACCAAGAAGGACACAGAAGGGAATGATCTAATCCAAAGGGACCTGGGCAGATTCACTTTTATTTGGAAGAAGGAAGAGAAGACGACAGCAGAATCAGATAGGCATTTGTTAGTTGATCTATTTTTGTTTGTCTATCAAAAGTTTAAGCTCCGAGAAGGATTACTGCAGAGTGTACATCTAGGTGTCAAATAAATTATATGTTTTGGAAAGGAGGATTTCAGATAGTGACTTCAAAGAGAAAAACAGTAAAACACTTAAAAGACACTTTCTCTACTGTGTGATTTTACTTTAGACTATTTCCATATTTATGCATTTATTTCTAACTCTAACATATGTCAAGTGCCTTTGAAGACTCCCATTAGGAGAAAAGAATTTTTTTTAATTCTCTACCTTCCTCATTTGCAAAGTGAAAGTCAAATGAACACATTTCTTTGCCTCAATTTAATTGAATTGGAATAAATGAATTTTTAAACTTCCAGCTCACAATTCCCATTTCACTGTGTTATGTGATTTTCCTGAATGTGTAGACAGAGTGAAAGGCAGTGATAGTCCTCTGCTCAAGAAGCTATTCCTCACTAGTTGCAAAGAACATCTCCTTCTTCTGAGGCCAGAAGTGGTATTTGAGGAAGAGCTGCTGACTCCAGAGACTGGTCCAAAAAAGCTGGAAGGTAATAGATCATAGGTCACTGCTTTCTTCCGGGATCAAGAAGAAAGAAACTGCAAAAAGGAAGACAAGACGTTAATGCATTTAGCATCCAAGTCTGGAGTTGATGATTCAAGCAACTCCAGAGGCGGGGGACTTTCTAGACTCATGGGACACGGGTAAGCCCCTCAACCAGGGCTGATTGTTCACCCTTGGAAAAGAGTTCGTCTACCCATACCTGGAATTTGGTTTCTTTCTTCTTTATTTTCTTCTAGATCAGTGTATTCTAAAGCAGATTCACATTGTCTGTAAATCTGTGGAGTATTTTCCATGGAATTTTAAAAGGGGAACTAAGAAAACCAAGCTCTGTCAAGATTAAGAGTTCAGATGTTATCCGTTGAGGAACATGAAGTCTACTTGAGATTATTTATAGACCCGTGCACAGCATTTCTTTATACTTCTCCATATACATTTCATTTCAATTGGTCTCAAAAGTATTCACTGTGTAAATAAACAGTGGCAAGCCTGAGACCTCATACTGCCGTAAACACGAAGTGTTAACTGTGTAAAGTGTGTGAGCCCCTTTATGATTGTTAACTGAGAACCTGTGCCTAATTAAATGTGGAGTCCTGTCAGACTGTGTCGATGTGCGTATTTCGGGTCGAATTTAGGAGATTTTTACACATCTACCAGGATGGCGGGTATGTAGAGAGCCCTGGTGAAAGACATCAAAAGAAAATCATGTAATTTAACTCCTAGAGAATTGTGTCATTTGCCCTGTGGCCCTGAAACAACTACAAGAGAATTGAAACATGGTTTAGCCTTCCATCCTCTGGCTAGATGCTCCTTTTAAGCCATATCATGGTCAAAATCGAAAGTACCTTTACTTCTTACATTGCATAAGCTTAAGGTGTTCAACAGGATGATTTTATATGCATGTATTATAAAATAATTATCACAATTAGTTAACATTATCACATCATCTAGTTACATTTTTCCTTGTGATAAGAACTTTTAAAATCTACTCTTAGAAACTCTCAAATACACAAAACATTATTATTAATGATAGTCATCATGTTACACATTATCTTCCCATAACTTAATTATCTAATAACTAGAAATTTGTGTGTTTTGCCTACCTTTACCAAATTCTTCCAACCCCTTACCCCTCCACCCCTTCCACCTCCACTTCTTGCAACCACAAGTCTGATCTTTGCTTCTATGAGTGTGGTCTTTTTAGATTCTACACATAAGTAAGATCATATAGTATTTATCCTCTGACTTATATAACTTAGCATATGCCTTCAAGGTCCATCCACATTGTCACAGATGACAAGATTTTGATTCAGGGGTCAAGTTGGCTCAGTGGTCAGGATACAGACACTTCAAAGCCTCTGTGATTTTCCATAGACTTCTAATATTCTTTGGCATCTCAGCATGCTGAAATCAGGTTACCATATACTATTTCCCATACTAAGTCTCTGGCAGAAATACCACTGAATTTCTTTCTGATAAGATATTTTCCAGGTACTTAGACAAGAATGCAAATGATAGAAGAGAAATGCATAAAATGAGATTGAGAATCTTCAAATATATAGAAAGTGGTCACCATATCTATGGAACACTACATAAGAGAAGAGCTCAATAATTAGGAAAAGGTGTTTTAGTTACTGTTATATCAGTTTACATAGGCATTTTTCAAGAACTTTCAAATATAACATCTTATAAGATTCATGTAGGCTAGAAGAACTTTATCATTCTTCATTTACAGCCAATGAATATAAGTCAAGAAGGCTGAATCTAGCATCACACAGCTTGTAGACAGCAGATCCATGATGAGACCAAACCTACTGATGCCACTTTGGAAGACAGTATAGCAGTTTCTTACAAAACTTAACATATTCTTACCTTATGATCCAGCAGTCATACTCTTGGTATTTACCCAAAGGAATTGAAGAGTTAAATCCACACAAAAGTCTGCACAGGATGCTCATAGTAGCTTTCTTCTTAATTGTCAAAACTTGGAAGCAATCAAGATGTCCTTTAATAGATTAAAGGATAAATAAACTCTGGTACATCCAAAAAATGGAGTATTGTTCAGCACTGAAAAGAAATGAGCTATCAGACCATTAAGAGCATGGAGGAACCTTAATGCACATTATGAAGTGAAAGAAGACAAACTAAAAAGGTTACACACTATATGACTACAACTATATGACATTCTGAAAAACACAAAACCATGAAGACAATAACAAGATGAGTGATTGCCAACAAGGGGTGGGGGTGGGGGTATAAATAGGCAGACCACAGAGGATTTTTAGGGCACTGAAAATACTCTGTATGATATAATGATAAGAGACACGTCATCATACATCTGTCCAAACCCGTATAATTTACACCACCAAGAGTGAACCTTATGGGAAACTATGGACATTGGGTGATTATGATATGTTCCTGTTGGTTCATCCTTGGCTAAAAAGAAATGTACCATTCTGGTGAGCGATGTCAATAATGGGAAAGACTATGAGTGTGTGGGGACAAGTGATACATGGAAAATCTTTCTTTTTTTTTTTTAATGTTTTTATTTATTTCTAGGAGAGAGAGAGAGAGACAGCGTGAGCAGGGGAGGGTCAGAGAGAGAGGGAGTCACAGACTCCGAAACAGGCTCCAGGCTCTGAGCTGGCAGTCAGCACAGAGCCCGACGCGGGGCTCGAACCCACGAACCGCGAGATCATGACCCAAGCGAAAGTTGGACGCATAACCGACTAAGCCACCCAGGCGCTCCCATGGAAAATCTTTCTACTTTCCTCTCAAATTCTTTTGTCAACCTAAAACTGCTCTAAAAAGTTAAAATCTTTTTAAAAATGATGACCACTAAAAACTGGAATCACTTTCAAAGAGAACTATTAGAAACTCATTTAGTTGAATACTTTAAATGCAGCTGATTCCTATAAGGAGATCCCATAGTAATTATACCTAGACTCCTAATGCTATTGCTACAAAAAAAAAAAAAATCTATGCTCTCTATGGAAAGTCATTCAGTTAATAAAATATCTGGGTTAAGAGAAACTTATAAGAGACAGCATGGTGCAATGGAAACTTAGCTAACTAAACTGAAAGTTCTGGCAGATAGTCCTGGATTATTCAGTCAAAAGGTGTGTAAACCTAGACACATCATGTTATTTTTGAAGTCACAGTTTTCCTGATTTAATTCCTAAGGAATGGTGACATAATCTGAGGGTCCTTTCTGGCTCTAAGAAGCTCTGATTTTCTAAATGATTCTTCCTCCTGTCTCCATTAATTCAACAAATATTTGTCTTCAATAGCCTCAACTAATCTGAACTCAGCATTCAGGGAGGCAAAAAGAAATAGAATCAACATCTGATTTCTGTGTTTTTTTCATTCATATTTGTGCTAATACCTTGCACCTCATTCAACTGTTCATTTAAAAAAATGTTTAATGACAAGGAGGCCCCTATACTCAAAATATGTATTCTTCACTGAACTCAGATCTCAACACAAATCCACCAGATTTCTTTCAGATGTCAAGGATTTAAGATTACAGACATTTCATTCCAAAGAACTAGTGTTTCATCTAACTGAATCCTTGTGGATGAGATCCAAATGCAAAGTCTCTTCCAATGTTAAAGAAGACTCTGTGCTTGGATCAGCTCCACTGAAAGCATGGAGAAGATGAGAATCCAGCCCAATTCAGAATACAACAGAATAAATCAAATTAAAGAACATTTTGTAATATTTAGCCCATTATAGAACATTTTTAGTCAGTTATTTGGGCCATGGAAGGTTTTTTTTTTTTTTTCCAAAATCAGTATTCCTTTTAAATTCTAAGTTTCCATTCTAATAGGTCTTCATGGTCCTGTCATACTATTTGCAATATGTCCAGATATATGAAAGGCCTAATTTAAAGAACATAGTCTGAGAATGTTTGAAAATGCCCATTTATTGCATATGTTAGCACAATGTCTGCCTTCGATCATTCAAAACATTGCAATATGCAATGAAAACCATTTTAATTAGCATATAACAGAAGTATCACTAAAATCTTTTCCGAGTGAACCAGACAGATCAGTCTACAATGCAAATATGGAAAAAGAAATGCCATTATAAAGCAAGAAAATTAGAGTAGAAACTGGGTGTTAATAATGTATAATAGGGTTCTATTTTCACCTTTCATTTTTAGCAGAAAGCAATCCTTTCTAGCTTTTGAGTTAATGACATTTTTGGCCTTATTCTGTTTTCTCTTACTCCCCCCTCCCGCCTCCCACCAAATCTCACTAGGGCCTTTAGTTATGCTGCCTCCCACATCCTGAGTCACATCCACATTCACCCAGTCTTCTGAGCATTGCTGTAAAAGGCAAGAAATTGTGCCATGAGTTTATAACTTACTCATTTATAATCTCACAGGGTCCTCATGGTTTAAATTTGCCCCTAATCATGTTTTATCTTGCCTCCAGAGTCTTTTCTCACAATTCTGCCCTTCTGAAGGGCTAACGTCTTCCCATAAATGGAACTCTACCTACCTTTTTATTCCTTGCCACGTCAGCAGGACTCAGAGCCACATCTTTCTCACAGGCTCAGAGCACATATTCATAGCTTGCTGGACCTCTTATTCTTCCATCTTATCTCAGAGAAAGAGCTGCATCTTCTCTTTTACAAGACTAGTCCGCCTCTAGTTATTTCTGTCCTGTAAATTCCCATATCCCCTTGAACTTTCTGATGCTCTGATGCACAGTATTTCCTATTCCACCTTGAATCCTTATTGATTCTTTACCTTGTAAATCTGCTCAGATCTCCTATCTAACACACAGGCACACCCCTACTTCTTTTTTAAATCACCCTATTGTGATTTATCTCTTTTTAAGTTTGACTCAGTAATTAACATTATCTTCAAGCTCCTCCGATTTTCTAGCTCTGTACTTCTTGGTTTACTTCTTAAGTCTGACCTGACTTTCTTTCTACCTTGACTGAATCTTTTTTTCAATGGTTAACAGTGACCTTTAAATACCAAAACCAAAAGTTTTTCTTTCAGTCATTATTCTCCTGGATTACTCTTATCTTCTTCAAAAATTCCTTTCCTCATTTAGTTTCTGTGATTCCACATGGACCTAGTTCTTATTTTACCTTTGAAATTTTCTTTTCAATGAAACTCACTGGCTTCATGTTTCTTCATTCCCTCCTTGAACACATTCGTTTAGTACAACTTTTTTCCTTTTCTCTCAGGAGTCTCAACCAAATATTCTCCTGACTTAAAAGAACACTTTTGCCAAATCTTCAGTCTTGAACTCACTCTTCATCTTTGCCTACGGATGAAATACACTGTACTAAAAGTCCTACAGTTACTTCAAACTCTCAATATCTTAAGCCAGACTTGAATTTTTTTGCAAGATGTTTACTCTTTATATATATATTATATATAATATATACAAATATATATATATATGTTATTGGAAACACTATTTATCTATCAACCCAAACCCAAAGCTTTTGAGTCTTACACAAAAATAGTACAATATAGACCATAGTATAAGAGCTTTAAGAGAACTCCATGCAAAGTACTAAGGACTATGACTGAGAAATTAAATCTGAGCAACTGGGAAAGATTTGTAAGTTTCAAAAGAAAATCATAGAGGTTTTATAAGGTTGAAGAACCTAAATCCTATTTCTGTGATTTTTTACAGAAACATAAACAAAATCCATATGAAATCTTCTTCCCTTCTTAAAAAAGCAAATGTTTATCACTAAACCCTATTATCTTTCTTTATAATATACATATTCTTTATATATATCAGATAACATATTTGTGATTCTCATATCTTTTTACTCATTTATTCAATAACTAGTCAGTCAGCATTTAAGGTTCTGGAAACTGACTTCTTCTTGGTAGTTTTT
Organism: Hyaena hyaena; assembly: GCF_003009895.1. Taxonomy (NCBI): domain Eukaryota; kingdom Metazoa; phylum Chordata; class Mammalia; order Carnivora; family Hyaenidae; genus Hyaena; species Hyaena hyaena. The sequence goes on from NW_024081319.1 coordinate 492,725, forward strand.
TTAATATAATAAGTAGATGATTATAATTTTCTCCCAAAGACTTTCTGTTCCCAGAATTTTCCTAAGTGCCATGTTAATCCTCCAAAAACAACTCTTCATGCACTCACTACTTTGTTGAAGATATTTTCAGTTATCAAGACCAATCTGAATTTGACTTCTGCCGTTTTAAGTCTAATGCATTACTCTGTCTTAGAGACCCCTTCCTAACCGTCTTTCACATCAGAATACTCCTGTCCTATCTCTCCTTTGTAACCATGCTGTGTGCATTCCAGCTTCCCAAGGCATTTCTTCACATTTCTTGCCAAGAATACCTTTCATCATCCCCTCCCCTTTAAATCCCTCTCTTCTTTTTAAGGTCAGGCCAATTTTCACCTCCTTCACAAGGCCATCTACAGGGACCTCAGTGCTGAGTGTCTTCTCTCTGCTCTGAACTCTGGTGGCACTATTTCCTCCCTCCCCTTTGGCACTTTCCACATGATATCCTGTGTTGCTATGCATCTTTTGACATGTATGTGTGCATTTTACTTTCCCAATTGCATTTATTTTAAGCCCACAAATGACAAGTTACTGCTTTGTGTTCCCAACCTCTAAACTGGTACTTTGAAATATTAACCAGACAAGGCAGGTGATTAATATTTATGAGTTGACAGCTACTTCTTTCAATTAAATACAGATCTCATATTATCTCTCATTCCCAAAAGATACCATGGACAGTGCCAACACATTTCTGTACGTTTTACTAATTTCTGAAAAGGAAGCATACCTCTGAAGCACAGATGCAACGAGTATTGTTGGCAAGCTTCTCTGTAGTGCATACCACTGAATTTAGTGAGCTATGTGCAGAACTCTGTGATAGGTAGGAGCTGTGGGAGGGCGAGATAAATGTGATAACCTTTCCCTTAAGAGGTTACAGTTTTGTAAGACATACATAAAGTGGACAAATTATGAAGTGACAAATCCTTCCTAGAGTAATCGAAGACCACTGTGAAGAGATTGGGTAGAAGTTGGGAGCTGTTAGCTAATTAGATTTGTTTTAAAGATTTTTTAATGGGGCACCTGTGTGGCTAAGTCAGTAGGGCATGCAACTCTTGATCCCAGGGTTGTGAGTTTGAGCCCCACCTTGGGCATAGAGATTACTTAAGAGTAAAATCTTAAAAATAAATACTAAACATTTATTTTGACTTAAGTGATAATGAATTAATAAGTATTGCTTGGTTAAATAAACAACAGCCATTGTTTCTTGTGTAGTTTTATGCAAAATAGTCATCTTCTGGATGTACTTAATATTCAATCTCGTTTTGTCTTTATGAAATGAATTGGTATGGGTAATGTGAAGTCTTGAATTTTGAGAACTGTAAAACTATTTCATGGGCCAGAGGGATGAGAACATCCAGAGAGGTCTGAAAGTTTAGTTCTTTACAGTATGCACACAAATCATACATAAAACAACATTCATACTTGAGATAGGAAAAGGAAACAGAGTATAGCATTCAGGGTGCCAAAATCGCATATTTCAAACTACACAAATCATAAAATAAAATAGATCTTTGAAAATCTTTGAAATTAAACTAGATGAACTTGGAAATGCTTAAAAACATAAATGGAATCATTTTTCTAATAATAATAGAAACCACTTAGCTGTGATTGATAATAAAGAGTTTTTCAAGTCACAGTTGGGGCATTTTGAATATACGAGCCTTAGTTCTACTCTTGACTCCACAGAAAAGCATATTTGGTCTTGTATACGGTTTTTTTCTCTCAATATGTCAAATTTCAGAAATAATGCTAACCCTGTGTACCAACCCCTTTTAGAATGTATTTACTCAGTTATTGTGAGGAAAGATCAATGTCAAGGTAGGTTTGCTTTAAGAGCAAGTTACCTTTGATGACATGTTTTGTGTTTATGTCAAATATTTTTTAAAGGTGCATTTTGTTCCTAAAACTGACATGAAATATTTGTGATGATTTCTAGACTAATTATCTGACACACTTTACTAAGCACTTTTTCTGTTTTCTCTGCTGGGCTGTAGAGTCATGCTAACATGAAGCAAGCTTGGCCCCAACCTTAGGTAATAAAATTACAGACAAATAAACATGATACAGTGAGCTAGAAAATTCAGCATAGGACATTTAGGGATGCTTCACAGAGGAATTGAAGTTTTAATGAGATCTTGAGTATGTGCTGGAAAGAAAGTAGGAGGCTTCAAAAAGAAGGTGAATTTGTGGTGGGGTTTTATAGAATTTGTATAAATGGAAGGAGCTTTTTCTTCCAGGAGGTGGTGAATAATTTTGTAAGAACTTCAATTTACTAGGAAAAAATCTAGATAAAAATCTACCAAGCACAAAAAATATGACATTTTTATCCCAAATCAGAAGCATTAGGAAAGTTTTATGGCAGATTAGCTTGGTGTTAATTTCTTACGCCAAAGCTTCGTATGATTCCAATTCTGGTATAACTGAGTGAAAAAAATCCAAAGACCCATCCAGCATTATAAGAAAACCATATCAGCTCCTAAGAAAGTAAAATGCTGACTCAGTTGCCATAGGGAGACTAGAGATAGCTCTAAATTCCATTGTATCTGGAACGATGTGAGAGAGTAGCAAACTGTCAATTTAACTCATGATTTCTCAGTCTTGATCCTATTGACGTCAGGGACAAGATAATTCTTTCTTGTGGAGGATGGTCCTGAGCACCGTAGGATGTTTGGCATTATCCCTGAAGCCTACCCTTCTAGATTCCAGTAACACTCCACTCCACAGTAGTGACACCCAAAAATGACTCCAAACATCGACAGATGTACCCAGGGAAGCAAAGTCACGCCTGGCTGAAAACCATTGATCTAGTCAACATCTGATTATTTCTCCCAGAAATGGGACACAGAGTAATGACATGGATAAATGAGTGACAAAGGTCGCAGCAGCACCACTCACTTCCAGGCTGCCCATCCCAGATTGTTTATGCCCATCCTAGAGCCAGTGACACAAGACACATTCTGGGACCTTCACAACAATGGTTCCCTCAGATTCAGAATGAGAAACCCAAGGCTTTTCCTTGTCCTGCTGGGAAAAAACACAGCATCAGTTCTTCAATTCACACCTAGTTTGAGGATTTATCAGTACATTTAATCCAGAAAAATATCTCTATTATGCACACTTTATGAAAAGGCAAAAACAAACCTACCAAAACAAAAATGAAAACAAAAGCTGAATTTTTGGCCCACTGAGAGTTAATTTAACCAAACTCCAAAGTAGATCAATCAAGGGAAACATAATTGAGACACAAGATAACAGTGACATGAAACCCATCATCATATCCTAGGAAACCAAGAAGGCTTCGATTGTGGCAAATGGAAATGCATATAATGTTCCTAACAGAAGAGAGGTGGGAAGTCAGTTAACCAGCAGGGCCTTAAGAATTTGGCTAAGGAGAATGCCCCACAGGAAAGGAGCTTCTAGGGCTCCCAGCCAGGACCAATGTTCCCATGGCCTTAGCCTGTTGGCAACCAAATGGGCAGCTGCAGCCCAGGAAAGGCCAGCCTTGACCTTTGGCCTTTCACTTCACTGTGGCAATCTATGAGCACGTCGGGTGCTCCTCTTCCTAGCCTTAAAGCCATACAATCCGTAAATATCAGTATTTGTTTTCATCTCTAGCTTTTAAGGATGGTGAAAATGCAGCCTGTGTTATTTGAGCTGATCCGGCCGCTTTATCCAAGAAAAAAAAAGTTTTCAAAATGGCTTATAGCTGAGTTATTAAATTTCTCTTAGTGTTCACCACAACAATGAGCCAGAGCGATGCCAGGTTATTCCACACAAGCCCATTTACTTTCAGTCTGAAAAGACAAACTGGAAAATGTCAGGAAAGCAGAACAAAACAGAAGAGTTTTCTTTATTGCTGGTGATGTAAGGAATTGACTGATGAGTGTCATTTTCCTACTTGTGACTGTTTTCTCTTATGAAACAACTTTCTTCTTTGGATTTATATATTGTTTCATGTGTTTTCTGCTGTAGAGATTCCAGTCTTCCTAGATCACAGTCTCTCAGGTCAATTTTAAATCAGCACGTGCTCTAGGACACAGTCCATTCAAGGGCAAATCTTCGGGTTCTGTTATGTTTGTTTTCTTGGTTCTATTCATGTCTTTCTCTCCTCTTTACTTGGCAAGAATTGAAGGGCTAACGATGTCCTTTTTACTTCCACCCCCACCCCTTTAGAAAAGGATCTCTTCAATGCAATAAGTTAGTCTAGACAAAGAAAATTAAGGTAATTAGTAGAAAGCTTGCAAATGTGCTGTGTAGGAGGCCCTGTCATTACAGACCCTCACCCAGGCTCCTGTGGTTTGGTGTGTGTACAGAATAATAGTTCTGGGTTTCCTCTCTGTAGAGAAGAATAAAATAATTTTGGCTTTCAATTAGAGACATAGCTGCAGTTTAGTCAGGGGCATGGTACAGGGTAGCTGACAGCTATGCCAAGCTAATGTCATAAGACATGAAATCCCAGCACATAGCAAGAGATCCTGAGGCATCTGAGTGACCACAGCCCTCATACACAATAAGACACCAAGACTAGCAATTAGGATGCAGACAGAACAAATATTTACATTTTGAGAAAACAAAAGAGGAGGCATCAACAACAGAATGAATCAAAAGCCACAAGATCTCAGATGTGGGTAAGCAAAGTGTCGCTGTCAGTGTGAAGCAGGAAAGCAGAACTGGTTTCCAGTATTTGCAATTCAGAAATCTAGATTACTGGAAAATTTACAATAACATTGCAGTTTAAAATCTCCACTTCATCCGTGTTACACAGAGTTGAACATGACGAGTCAATTGCCGTTTTCCTCCTTCTACCCTCCAAAGCCTGCTGTTTGCTCCAAGTCATTTCTTCATCATGTGTATACGGATTATGTGTTCCAGGGAGTCTGACTACATTATTTCAGGGGGGCTTTCAGAGTCCTGGAAGTATTCAAGCATATTTTAAAGCTATGTATCAATTCATAAATTTATTTTGGTAAAGAGCCTGATGATCCGAGCAACCAGAGAATGTGGTAAGATCTAATAGAAGAAAATTAGGCCCTTGGGTGGGGGTCCAGGAAAGGAGAGAGGTGTTTGACTCCTCCCTTCTCTAGAAGTATTAGATAGGTTTTTTTTTTTCCTAAATACTTTTAGATAGTTCACTCATGCACGCTCATCTGGAAAGGGGGGAAATTTTGGCTTGTCAGGCACATACAGAGGAGACTTGTCACCAATAGGAAGACCCTAAGTCAGCCTTTGTTGTAACTGGAGTGAGGCATTTAGTTTTGACTAATTCTGCATGCATTGGCTATTATAAGAAATCCAGAGGGGATGGTAAATAAGGATGGAATGACTGAGGCCAGCCTAGTGAGGAAAAGCAGCTCAGTGCACATGGCTTGGCTTTCACATGGCAAATGATGCTAACTTTTCCCTTCCAAATGTCTCTAATTCTGAAATTCTATAAGCATGAGATGGTGTCTCAGCCCCTTTTGATCTACATCAATCCATAATGGATGTCTGCCATGTGCTTGGCATCGGTACTTGGGAAAATGACTTTGCTGCCAATTATCTGATACTGTTATTTCATTTCTAAAATGTAATATCTAAAAATTGTTCATTTGAGAGATGTTTCAAAGCATTTTTAGCCAGGGTGCCAAGTTTCAGATTCATTTTGGGAGAGATACATACACATAGCATTTCACTGAATTTAATATTTTATAAATAGGTAATATTAATTGAGTATATGCTGGCTACCAACCTCTGTTCTAAAAAGTCTTTACATGTCCTTAATACAGATGTGGATGGAAGAATAATTTGATGATTCCATACTCCTGTAAACCTTTTCTCAGATTACTGAAGCTAAGGAAGCTACTTTATGTTATTACTACTTAAATGGGTTGACATTGTTAGGGGAATAATAAATCAAGAAAAAGCATGTCAAGATGAAAAAAAATCTTTTAATTAAGAGAGTCAAGACAGAGCCACAGATCTTGGCATTTGGGGACACACAAAACCTAACCCCTGGACAATTTAACTTATTTTATAGGTAATAGGAGTAATTAAGTTTAAAGCCGATGTGGCCAAGAAATTTTACTTTCTAGTCAATCTTATTCAACTTTTTCCTCTCTCTATTTATTGACTTCTGTTCATTTTAAATTCTATCGATTCAAATATATGAAATCTATTGAGATTTAATGTTTTAATAAGGCAGAATTCAGTCTTTTTATTGGAGGAGGCAGAGTCTCTTCAATCATTTCAAGGATCAGTGTTTAACACAAAGTTCCATAGGACATTATGAAAGTTATTGCATTAATCATGGGTATTTTGCAGAAAATATATTGTTGATGTTTTTCCATTTTTAAAATAGAATAATACAGGTAGAGGTTACTCTTTCTGTTGTTTCCTTGGGCATTATTATCTCCCTTCTTCATTTTCCTACAGTGCTATATCCTGCATTTACCGTGTTTTTTTAAGCTTTCATCCCATGTCCACAGCCATGTTCTCTCAGGAGACAGCTTCACAGAATGGAGAGGCTACCAGACCTGAATCTCCTCACCTTTAGAACTTACTCCATCCACAACTCACCATTCTTTTCTCTTTACTTTCCATGTTAGAGAATGTGATATCTAATCTTGCCCAGTATTTTCTCTTTCCTCTATTTTCACACTCCATTTTTTTGCTCTAAATTTAAAATATATTGAAATAGCTTTCATTTAAAATTGAAATTTAAAAAAAGAGTAAAGAAGGAAAGGAGGAAAGAAGGAAGGGAGGAAGGAGGAAGGGAGGGAGGGAGGGAGGGAAGGAGTGAAGAACTAAAAGGGAAAAAGGGGGAGGGAGGAAGGTTGTAATTTCTAAGGTCTGTTCTAGTTTCTAGGGGAAAAATGTTACGTATTTATTTTCTTTCCCACAGCATAATCAAAACTGCTTTAAGTGAGGTACCTACTTTGTTAGGAATTAACTGGTCATTTCCGTCCTATGCCTCTAACATGATGCGGCTACTAGCATACTTTGTTCAGCACTCAGCTCGTTGGTACGCTTGCCTTCCTTGGTCTGAGTGGTCCTCCTTCCAAACTCCTCCATCTCCTTTGAAGGAATTTTATCCCCTGTCCACCCCAGATATCATTTTTCTCCAAGGTTCAATGTTTACCTATTTTAAACCTCACATCACTCCTGCAAGATAAGGTGCACATAACAACAGATGGCTTCCAGATCTGCACCCCACGCGGGAATTTTCTCTTATACATGAAACCCATATTTTCAATATTTCATACGCAAAAAATTACCATACCCCTCCTGGATTAAGAAAAAGAAATAGCTTCTCACTCCTCTTCATACCAATGTACCAATTTACTCTTCCATCATTACATATTTTCCCTGGCGTCAAAGGCAAATTCCGCATTGATCATTTCAAGGTCAGCGCATCTACCTGTGCATTTGGCTGAACGCCCCTTCATTCTCATTTCATTACAGATCTTGTTCCAGGATTCATTATAGTCTCTTACTATATGATTTGGCTATGACTATAATAATTCAAACCTCATGCTGTCTTCTACTTTTCCCTTTCAGCTTTAAAAATACATGTACTTAGGGGCGCCTGGGTGGCTTAGTCGGTTAGGCGTCCGACTTTCGCTTAGGTCATGATCTCGCGGTTCGTGGGTTCGAGCCCCGCATCGGGCTCTGTGCTGACTGCCAGCTCAGAGCCTGGAGCCTGTTTCAGTCTGTGACTCCCTCTCTCTCTGACCCTCCCCTGCTCACACTGTCTCTCTCTCTCTCTCTCTCTCTGTCTCCTAGAAATAAATAAAACATTTAAAAAAAATTTTTTTAAATAAATAAATAAAAATACATGTACTTAAACTCTAGCCAAATAAATAACTGGATAAATAATAAACTACCTCCTTTGGAGCTACATTTCTTTTAACCACTCTAATTGAGTGCTGATCTTTTGTCTTCTCTTTTTTTTGTTGTTTTGTTTTTGTGTGTGTGTGGGGGGTTTGTTTATTTTAAAGTCAATAAATTTTTATTTAAAGAATTTCACATGTGATTCCTCCCACTGTCAAAACCTTAGTTCTTCAAAAGTCTGAGTCATAATCTTCAAAATAGCACTTTCATTTTTAATGTTTATATATTTTGAGAGAGATGGAGAGCATGAGCAGGGAAGGGCGAGAGAGACAGGGAGAGAGAGAATCCCAAGCAGCTTCTGCACTCTTAGTGCAGAGCCTGAGATGAGCCTCGAACTTCTGAACAGTTAGATCGTGACACGAGTCAAAAGCAATAGTAGGATGCTTAATTGACTGAGCCACCCAGACACTTCAAGGTAGCTCTTTTTAAAAAGAACTCTTCAGGGGCCCCTGGATGGCTCAGTTGGTTAAGCGTCAGACTCCAGCTCAGGTCATGATTTCGCAGTTCGTGGATTCTAGCCCTGTGTTAGGCTCTGTGCTGACAGCTCAGAGCCTGGAGCCTGTTTAAGATTCTGTGTCTCCCTCTCTCTGCCCCTCCCCTGCTTGTGCTCTATGTCTGTCTCTCAACAATAAATAAATGTTAAAAAAATGTTTTTTAAGAATTTTTACTCAATCCCCAGCGGTCATTGTTAGCCCAAAATTCCTTTGGTTTGTTTGGGCTTCTTTGATCTCTGCTTGAATATGGATATACTTCAAAAATTCTCCATCTGCAATCTTTGAGATCCAATTTCTTCAAGCAATTTACTTTAAGGCCCTGGAAGGCAAATTATAGGAAATACATTGATTGCTATTTTGGCAAATCATCTCAAATACATTATTCCTTAATAGCTTCTAATATTGAAAAGTCTCATTACATCCACTCTTAATTCATGAGCCTAGCAAAATTGTTCTAGGTCGCATTGTCACTGCTGTGATGGAAGCATAACTGTGTCTCAGTGTAGCCACCTTGCCTTCCCTTCTTAATCACTTTTCTTGAAAGACTAACCTGTACCGGCAGCCACGCCAGGCACCAGCCACACCCACCCTTGCACCAGGGATGTGGCCTCAAAACAGCAAATGCACATGTGCATCCCACATAGGGGTGACACTTTAGCCCTAGCTCAAGTAGTCAGAGGAAATTGTGCTTTGAGCTCCGCATGACATCTCCTAAAAAGTCCACTCCTGCAAGACTGGGGAGGTTAGCTGATTTGCCTAATACTGAGAGTCAGGCAAAGCGAGGAGACAGAGGAATACATTCCAAACAAAAGAAAAAAAAAACAAAACACCAGAAAAAAGACCTTAATGCAATTGGAATAAGCAATCTACCTGGTTGAGTTCAAAGCAACGGCCATAAAGATACTCACTAAACTCACAAGAAGATTGGATGAATACATTGAAACAGAAAATATAAGAAAGATCCAAACAGAAGTTACAGAGCTGAAGAATACAACAACTGAGCTGAAAAATATAGTCAAGGGGCTCAATAGGAGACTGGAGAATCTGAAGATCAGATTAGTGACCTGGAAAAACAAAGTAATTGAACTCACCAAGGCAGAGCCACAAAAGGCATTAAAAAGAATTTTTAAAAAATGAAGATAAAAAATGTTGTCTCTGGGACAACATCAAGGAGAATGACATTGGCATTTCCCAGAAAGAGAACAGAAAGAGAAAAAGCCAGAAAACTTACTTGAAGGAATAATGGCTGAAAAATCCCTTAATTCCGGAAAGGAAACAGACATACATATCCAGGAAGCACAGAAAGTCCCAAATAAAATGAGCCCGAAGAGAGCCACACTGAGATACATTGCAATTAAAAAGGTAAAAGTTAAAGCTAAAGAGAGAATCTTAAAAGTAGCAAGAGAAAAACAGCATAATACACAGAAGAAAAACCCCACAAGGCTAACAATAGATCTCTCAGCAGAAATCTCTTTGCAAGGGAGAGAGAGTGGCACAACATATGTAAAGTGCTGAAAGGGGAAAAAAAAAAAAGTACAACAAAGACTTCTACCCAGTGAGATTATCATTCATTGTTGAAGGAAAGATTAAGAGTTTTTCAAGAAAAGCAAAAGCTAAGATAGTTCATGAACACTAAACTGTCCTTATAAGAAATATTCAAGGAACCCCTCTAAACTGAAAAGAAATGACACCAATTAATAACAGAAAACATACAAAAGTAAAAATCTTACCGGAAACGGTAAATATATAGTAAAGGTAGTGGATCAATCGCGTATAAAGCAACTAGTTTCATCTTCATAGTAAAATAGCAAGAATAGTAAGATTAATTAAAAATACAATAATTATTTAAAAGATGCATAAAATAAGAAAAAGTAAAGCATGACAGCAAAAAGGAAAAGCATGCATTCATCTATCAGTGGACGCTTGGGTTGTTTCCGTATCTTGGCTCTTGTAAATATACTGCAATAAACATAGAGTTGTGTTTATCTTTTTGAATTAGTGTTTTTATTTTCTTTAGTTAAATACTCAGTAGGGGAAGTACTGGATCAGATGGTAATTCTATTTTTCATTTTTTGAGGAACTTCCATACTCCCCCCACCCAGTGGTTGCACAAATTTGCATTTCTATCAACAGTGCAGGAGCGCTCCTGGTGGAATTTAAGAAACAAACAAACAAAAAGAGACAAACAACAACAACAAACAAACTGTTAAATACAGAGAACAAACATGGTTACCACAAGAGAGACAGATGGGGGATGAGTAAAATAGATAAAGGAGATTAAGAGTACACTTAATGAGCACCAACAATTGTACAGAATTATTGTATCATTATATTGTACTCCTGAAACTAATGTAATAACACCCTGGAATGGATTTAATCAAGGAAGAGAAAGATCTGTACACTGAAAATTATGACACTGATGAAAGGAATTGAAGAAGACATAAATAAATGGAAATATATTCTATGTTCAGGGGTTGGAAAATTAATATTATTGAAATTGTCCATACTACCCAAAGAAATCTACAGATTTAATGCAGCCCCTATCAAAAGTCCAAAGACATTTTTTCACAGAAGTAGAGCAAACAATTCTAAAATTTGTATGGAGCCACAAAAGATCATGAATAGCCACAGAAATCTTCAGAAAGGATAACAGAGCTGGAAGCATCATGCTCCCTGATTTCCAACTATACTACAAAGCGATGGTAATCAAAACAGTATGATATTGACATTTAAAAAAGACACACATATCAGTGGAATAAAAATGAGCCCAGAGTTAAACCCACACATATATGGACAATTAATTTATGACAAAGTAACCAAGAACATACAAAGTACAGCCTCTCAATAAAAGGTGATGGTGAAAGTGGATAGCCATATGCAAAGGAATGGAACCAGACCATTATCTTATAATATACCCAAAAATTAACTCAAAATGGATTAAAGGCTTGAATGTAAAACCATAAAATTCCTAGAAGAAAATATAGGCAGTAGGCTCCTTGACATTGGTCTTAGCAGTATTTTTATGGATCTGACAACAGAGGCAGCGTATCACCCTCCCTCAAGCAAAAGTAAACAAGGAGGATTGCATCAAACTAAAATGCTTCTGCACAGGTGAAAGAAGCCATCACCGAAACAAAAAGGAGACCTATTAAATGGAAAATTGTTTTGCAAATCATATATCTGAGAAGGGATCAATATCCAAAATATATGAACAATTCATAGCACTCAACAACAACAAAGCATCCAATTAAAAATGAGCAAAAGAGCTGACTAGACAGTTATCTTTCAAGACATACAGATGACCAGCAAGCACATGAAAAGGCACTCAATACCCCTGATTATGGAAATCCAAGCCACGATGAGACATAACCCAACACCTGTTAGAATAGCTATTATCAAATGACAAGAAATAACAAGTATTGGAGGGGACATGCAGAAAATGCATGCTGTTGGTGAGAATGTAAATTGGTTAAGCCACTATGGAAAACAGTACGAACATTCTTCAGAAAATTAAGAATAAAACTGCCATGTGACACAACTATTTCACTTCTGGGTATATATATCCAAAGAATACAAAAATGCCCATTCAAAAAGAGATATGCATTCCTATGTTTATTGCAATGTTATTACAACGAGCAAGAAATGGAAAAATGGAAACAACCTTAAATATCCACTGAAGGATGAATGAATGATAAAGATGTCTCTCTCTCTCTCACACACACACACACACACACACACACACACACACACACTGGAATATTACACAGCCATTATAAAGAAGGAAATATTGTCATTTACAATATGGATGTACCTCGAAGATATTATGCTAAATTAAATAAGTTAGATGGGGAAAGACAAATACTGTACAATTTTACTCATATGTAGAATCTAAAAGACAAACAAAATGAAACTTACGGATACAGAAAATAGATTGGTGGTTACCAGAAGGGAAGCAGGGTGGGGAATGGATTAAATGGGTGAAGGAGTCAATTGTATGGTGATGAATGGTAACTAGATTTTAAGAGTGAACACTTGGTAGGGCATACAAATATTGGATAATAATATTCCACACCTGAAACTTCTATAATGTTATACACTAATTTTACCTAAAACAAAGAGCAAACAGTCTGTACTGTTGTGCCAAATTCTCACATCCTTGTCACTTTCTAGCACTGTGCAGTTTGGTCACTGTGACACCTGCCACAGTAAAATTGCTCTGACAAAGATCATTCATATCCTGCATATCTCCAAACTCAAAGGAGTCACTTGATTCCTTATCTTACTCTTCCTGGCCACAGCTAACATGGTATATCACTCCCTATTTCTTGATATTATCTTTCTCTTGGTTTGTACAAACAGAACACTGGTTTTGAAGACCTAGACAAACCTGAGTTTGTAAGTATCAGTTCTTACACTTAATTTCACTAACAGCATAACCCTGGATAAGTTACATTATCTTATCTATATTTATCATCTCTATAAAAAGGATTGATATCCAGGTTGTATATCCAAACTGTTATCAGGGTATTAATGGGGTAATGTGTGCATTAATTATAAAGTATACATTACTCAATTCCTGTACATAGTGATTAAAATTATAGTTTTTTAATATTATTGCTATTATAATTATTTTTAACTAATACCTATGCCTGGTACACATTTGACACTATTATTTGTTTATAATCTGTCCTTTTCTCAAATATGCATCAACCAAGGGTAGCACCACGACTTATTTGACATGTGGTAGGAACATTTACCTACCTGAATGAAACTTCATAGGCAACTCAAAAATACCATGTTCTAGACTCAACTGCGTGTCTCTTCAAGTCTTTCCTTCTTCTTTTGAGTAGCTTCCCAAGAATAGAGCTCGCTACCTGCCATCCATTTTGTCAGTCAAACCAGAAACTTTGGAGACATGGCCACTAGTATCTCTTTCTCTTCTACCTCCGCCACCAAAATCCTTTCTATCCTGCTTGCCCACCTCCAAACATCACTCAGATTCAACTGCTTCTCTATATTCCACCAGGTGAATCCTTTGTTTGGTTTTTGGGAGGGGGCTGCATATTCTTTTTTTTTTTTTTTTTTTTTTTACAAATAGTTTATTGTCAAATTAGTTTCCACATAGCACTCAGTGCTCATCCCCACAAGTGTCCTCCTCCATGCCCATCCCTCCTCCCCCCCACATCCATCAGTCCTCAGTTTTTGTCAGCATTCAAGAGTCTCTCACGGTTTGCCTCTCCCCCTTTCCCCCACCATTTCCGCCCTTCTTCTCCCCCTGTTCCTCCGTCAAGTTCCTCCTAATCCTCCTATACGTGCACACATATGATATTTGTCCTTCTCTGCCTGACTTATTTCGCTCAGCATGACACCCTCAAGGTCCATCTATGTTGCTACACATGGCCAGGTTTCATTGTTTCTCATTGCCATGTAGTATTCCATGGTATAGATAAACCACATCTTCTTGATCCATTCGTCTGTTGATGGACACTTAGGCTCTTTCCATGTTTTAGCTATTGTGGAGAGTGCTGCTATGAACATTGGGGTACATGTGCTCCTATGCCTCAACATTTCTGTATCCCTTGGGTAGATTCCTAGCAGTGCTATTGTTGGGTCATAGGGGAGTTCTATTGTTAGTTTCCTGAGAAACCTCCACACTGTTTTCCAGAGGGGCTGTACCAGTTTACATTCCCACCAACAGTGTAGGAGGGTGGGGGGCTGCATATTCTGAAACATTCTAATACCGTCTTCCTACCTCTAGAGAGGGCCACTCACACCCTCCATCCTACTCATGCCTTCTCACTGCTTCTGAAGAGACTTCCTTATTACATAAATATATTTAAAATTCTAGAGGGGCTCTCTAATGTTTTCAGGATGGAGTTCCACACAGTAATAGAGTTTTCCAGAAACATCTCCCAGTATTTATCATACACGCAATGCCTCAGTTATGGAGACCTACTCTCAGTTCTCAGAAAACGTGATACCCTCACGAACCCCTGAACTCATCCATTCTCTTCGCCTGGAAAGCCTTTCCCTTTCCTCGCTTTCTTAGCCAGCACATTTCTATTGGTTCTTAACATGCCAATTCAGTTATTCCTCCACTTCTTACTCTCTGAAGAACTGACTTTTATTTCCCTGATCTCTACTCTCAGGTAGAGACCCATATACCCTGCACACCTGCCTCATGTATCTCCCAAGTGCCTACTACATTTTATCTTAAGTGCAATCTTTCTTGCCCAACTCGTTGACAAAACCAGAACTCTTCCTAGGTAGGTTTAATGCCATAGTCACCCCTGTATCACAGTATCAATCATAATACCTATGGTATATAAGCACTTGATTGCTGCTGGTTGAATGAGTGGATGGATCGATACAAATGAAATTCGGAAAAGTTAAAAATCTTGAAGAGTATGAGGGAACCAGTGTCCACTTCAAAGCAGAATGCCAGGGGCAGTAACCTGCAATGGTAGTAAGCATGACTTTGGAGGATAAAGAACCTGGGTTTGAATTCCACTTTGGCTAGTCACTAGCTATCTATTTTGAGACAGGTGGTTAAACTCTCAAGGCATTATTCCTTATCTGTAAAGTGGTAACCATGAGGTCCTTGCAAGGATCAATTCATGTAACTTCTATGATATGGTCATTACAGTACCTGACATAGATTGGCCCTTAGCAAATGTCACTTGCCATCTTTATTACCTTGTGTCTGGCTGGTTGCTTTAAATTGCACTTTTTAATTTATTAGTCCCTGAATTAAAATTTGTTGTAAGAATGAAAATAAATTGTATAACTTTGGTCGATCTTGGAAAATTTTCATTAAGTTCAAGACTCACAGTGGTTTGGGATGGAAGGAATGATAAAGATCATTTAGTTTAAAACTCACTTTTTTTTTTAAACAGGAAATAGGAGCTAAAAAGATTGAGATCTAATAGATCGCATAGCTCGTTAGAAGCTAGTTAGTGAAGATCCAGGACTAGTGCCAAAGCATATATCAAAACAAACTCCCTTTGTTTGGGAGGGGTTTGCTTTTTTTTTTTTTTCCAAAGAAAGGAAAAAGAACTCTGTGGAAAATTATGAAATACTATTACATACAAATCTGATTAAAACTCCAGTGACTGTAAACCGTGAGTTGAGATGGACACATTCCTCGGGGCTGGCACGCAGATCTGATCATGTTTAATCTCAGCACTTCTGTCTAGCTTTAACTATGTTGCCTTCCTTATTATCTCCCAGAAAAATCAAAATTTTAATTATATCATCAATTTGTTTGAGGAACTCCAGAAGGGTAGGGTAAAGAAAGGAAATCTCTATAAATGGAGATTGAAAGAACATACAAGAAAAATACCAGTTTGTGCCAGAAAGAGAAAGAAAAAATTGCTAAATAGCTGAGACTATTTCTTCCTCTTGTGGGAATCTAAACGGGAGCTTTTAAATGAGTCTTCTTGGTTAAAGAAGTTTCTTAATCCCACAAACTTCTTGGTAATAAGTTCAGTTATCCAAATTATTTGTCAACAAATTTGATTGAAATCTTAATAGAATAAAATAAAGCCCTTAAGAGCACAGCCTTCTACATGTCTGTCTGCATTTCAAAGTTTATAGGATTGTCTATTTTTACTCTGAAATTCCTTTAAAACAGCAAAAGTTTCTCTAGACAGAACTGTTTTTCCATTAAGCTTCTTGGTTCACTTTGTACTATTGTTCAGAGGCATTTATTTGGTTGTTGGACAAAATGAATGATTCTCTCAAAGTGTGAGGCCCAATTTTTGTAATTTATATGCAAGGGAAAATACGAGAGGAAGAATATCCAACTTGGAGTCCTTTATACATACATGTCTACTGCAGAAAGACTCTTTGGGCTTTTTGGTACTAGCTGCTCTCTATAGAGCTTATCATTGTATTGCCCGGTATACACTGATCTTCTCATTTTTTAAGAGTGATTTCGTTTGGGATTGTACCATGTCAGAATGGTTAGTGATGATAACATTATTTAAAACTGTGTGTAAAGTGCCCCTTGAATTGTATGTTTTTTATGCACTACAATTTCAAAATACCTTTCTTTTCATGGAAGCCACATGTGATCCTTTTGATCCTTATACTCATAAAGGAGTCATATATTTTAGAAAGGAATGTTGAGTCTTTCAGAAAAGAAGGCCATATAGCCATGTTAACCCTAGTCATCATAATTTGGTCACAGAACTCTATTATTCCACGGAACTGACATCCTGAGATTCATGTTCTAGGAAACATTGAACGACGCCCTTTTCTTGAGAAACATGGGGCCCAGTGAGGTTGTCAGTGGTCAGTTAGTATCTAAAACCAGAATCTTGGAATTGAAACATTAACTAGCGTTGAGAGATAAACTGTGTTCTAAGATTACTTTGTCAGAGTCCTTGGGTGGTAAATGTAAGGACTGGCTCTGTGTTTGCTTATTAAATATATTGTTTTTATCTAAGCAACAACAGTATGGTCAGTGTCTTAGAGTGCGTGGGAATGAACCTGAGAAAGCCCAACCTAAGGGAGATCAATAGTATACTGACACCATTTGCGAGGTACATTACCAAAGCATCTACTCTCCAGGAGCTTACGGAAATTTATACACTAATGTACTCACCGCACTACCATTTTTCTAAGTTATTAAATATATTTGTAGGACTTTTTGGTAACCCTGGAATCGAGTGGATAAAACAGCTGTGAGCAGACTTAAGCTGTTTCTGTCTTTTTGTCTTTATTTGTTTTTTATTTGTCTGATATAGTCATTACTAATGATTTTGCATAGTAGATATATCAGGTAGATATTTACCTTAGCTTGCTTTAGGGTAGAAGCCCACATGCGTCAGTCTGCTGGGAAGTCAGTCAAGATGCATTCATTCTTTCATCCTGGGCCATGAGATCAGCAATTTGGGAGGATCTGCTACTTTGCTAAATGAGCTGCCATTTTTCTATGTTCATTCTGGTTCTGACTTTCTATGCCTTGGTCTTATTCCTAAATTCTTCTATGTGAACATGCCATCACAAGCTTAACGAACTTGGTGAGGAAACCAAAGTCATAGGCAATCTTAAAGGAGAAGTCTATCCAATGGTTCAAATGAGTCCATCAAAAAGTCACAATATAAGTCACCATGCCATCTCTGGGACACAACTTTGTAGGAACCTGTCTGTTTGACTCCCCCACCTCACTGGAAAGTCCTTCAGAAAAAATGTCTTCCCCAACACTCTCACATACCTACTGAAGTAAGGCTAAACGTTTCATGTCATCGTAAGTGGTCAGATAACAAAGGAAACTGAATCCAAACAGTTTTGATCCCGTTTCACCTTAGGGCAACTTTGGCTGCTGATATAGGGATTCATCAAATGCTCCCTTTAAGAAATCCCTAAGAGCCCTTTCGCTGGGATGTAGGAATCAGAGATGGAAAACAATTCAAGTTAAATGATTCTCCTTGATGTGGCTTTGGCAAAACTTGATGCTAAATCTAAAGCTCTACTTGGATATAAAGGGCTGTTCTAAGGCTAGAAAGTCATAAAACCCCAGCAGGCAGGCTGTTTATCATTTCCCTGGCAAGGCTCTGGGTAATGTTGGAACCGAGGAGCCAGAACATTGGACATGCACAGAGGGGGCCTGTGAGATGTGTTTTCAAGTCTAAGGAACTCACTGAACATATTGAGAATGGGTTTAGTACTGATTATTTAATTTATTTAATTAACTAGATTTAATTGTTTTGTGGTTCTAGGGTTGTTTTTTTCCCCCAAAGAAAACAATTCTTACCATTTCTAAAATATTTCCTTTTCAAACCAGATACAGCGTTCTCCTTGTGGTCAATTATGTTTCTGAAATTTTAAGAATCAGAGATAGGTGAGTAAAGAAAGAGTGAGTAGCCAGTGAGAATCATGGTTATTTGGGACTATGAATGTACTCCTCTAACAGATATTGTTAAGCACCTTCTTCCCTAAATTCACATAGTAGATCCAATCTCAGAAATTTCAAAATCCCGTGGGAAATCTCATTACTTAAAAGGAAATTGTATCCCTCTGAGTAAAATTTAATATTCAAATAAATATTTAAATAGCGCTCAAACTTTTAGGAGCTTCGGTTTCCTCAAATATAACAGAGGAGCAAGGAGCCTACTTCTAAAGGTCCCTGTAAGGTCTAAATAAGATAGCATCAAGGATTAGCTATTGTAAGTGCATTTTTTTAATGCCTAAAATTTTTGTGTCTGCCTGAAAATTATTTTTGTGTATTTCCACATTAACCCGTTTTTCATCCCATAATTTCATATTCCTCTGCTAAGAAAGCAACATTAGTCCATGGGTAGTTTTTGTAATCTTACATATTGCCTGATGGAAGAAGCAAAGACTCAGAATTCAGACACTTGTGGATTTGACTTTTGTCTCCCCATCTTAGTGGCTGTGTGACCTTGGACAAGCCATTAAAGCCTTACTCTGTGTATCTATGTGGTTGGGAGACCAGTATTGCCTGTGGATGCCTGTGCTACGGATGACAGGCTATAAACATTTATTCCATCTGTACAATAAGCACTAACTAACTGACCGTTTGGTGCAGCCAGAGTCCTTCTCCTCTCCCTTTTCTCCCACCTTCTAAACAGCTCTCGCAAACTCACCAACACACATATTCAGAGCACTTCCTACTGTCAACAGCGGAGATGGCGTTATAAAATATTTTTATTTTCTTTCTAGTTCTGTTGGGTTTTCCTAAACAAGGTGTTTTCTGTAAAACCTGAGTACACCCCGAGAAGTTGGTCCGAAAGCAAAAACACTAAAGTTAATTCTCATTTTCTTTAATGGTAGAAAACTGCTGCAATTACCTTTATTTTAAAGACTCTTAGGGAGACCTATAAAAGGTTTCAAGTTACAAACAGAGAGTGATAGATGAAGATAAACAACCATACATCTTGTTGAACCTATCAAGATTAAATTTCCCCTTCTTTAATAAAAATTAATGCCATTTCGTATCTGGGCTCCTGACACAAGTGGTCGAAAATGCCAACAGACTTAGAACAAGACTAATCACCATGCCAGGGATACAAATGAATGCATTCAAGAAGTGCCCTCTCCCCAGAGCTGTCTTAATTCCCGCTTCCTGTTCACCAGCTCTCTGTCTGTTTCCCTTCCTTGACTTTTCAAATTGTCTTGTCACTAGTCTGGGCTTTGAGGATCGCTATTAGTGAGTACTGCTTAGCTAGTGGAACATCGGCTAACAGGGTTAAAAGGTAACAAGATAACTGACCCCATCCTAGAGGCTCAGGTTTCTCTCCAGCCAGTGGACTTAGGCCATCTCTTCATAGGCCCAGAAAAGCAGTTTAGAAATGCAGTTTTTAACCTGGCAACATTCACTTTTTGTGCTGTGTGTCAAAATTAAGGGACTTCCATGATAGCCCAGGGTTTTTTGAAGCAATGAAAGAACAATGTGCATCTGCCCAGTAGATGCTCTTCAAGACACGTTCGCATAAGCATGGAAATTTGGAATTGCCAAAAAGATGGACGGGGGTCAGAGAGTGCCCGGTAGACCGGTAATAGAATATTTAAATCAAAGTACTTCTTGGGAAGGAGCCAAGTTAGAGAAGAAGGCCAGAGTAACCTGATCCTGGCCATGGCATTGATGATAGCCTGAGCAGCTGCACCCAGGGCCCTTTGGACTGCTTGCCTGGATGGCCAAGCAAGGCAGGGAGAACACGGGTTTAAACGCTTGCTGGATTAATGATAAAGGCAGAAAGGAGATTGGGTTGCTTCGGTTTCTACAGAAACCTGCATATTAAATCCATGCACTGGTTATACAAAGGGCCTTAGTTTTGATAAAATTATCACCCCAAATGACTCAGCCAATGGATTTTATCGTGATGACACAATTATAAAATATGATTCCTAAGTCTCATGGATGATTGGCCCACCACCTAGATCCTGGAATCATGTTGTAAAGGTGTCATAGGCCAAATATTGTCTTCTCAAGGACGTCTGCAAGCTGATCTCTGGAGCCTGTGAATATGTTACGTCACGTGGCAGAAAGAGCTTTGCAGTGGTAATTAAGTTAATGATCTTGAGGTGGGGGGGAGATGATCTAGGTAGACCCAATATAAGCACAAGGGTACTTAAAGGAACTTCCAGGTTGTGGTCAGAAGGATATGTGAGTACAGAACAATGGTCAAAGAGGTGCAACCTTGCTGGCTTTCAAGATGGAGAAAGGGAGCCAGGAGCCAATAAATGTGGGCAGCCTCTGGATCCCTTCCTAGAGCCTCCAGCAAGGAACATAGACACCTTTATTTCAGTGCACTGAGTCTCATGTCTACAGAAGTGTAAGCTAATAAATAAATCCGTGCAATAGATCCGTGTTCATCTAAGGCACCAAATGTGTGGTAATTTGCTTTGACAGCAGTAGAAAATGAAGACAGGAGGGTTCCAGGTTTCAGAAGCAGGGTCCTCACTCTGTCTCTTCCTTCTCAAAAAGGCCCTAGTACCCCGGGCGCACAGCCAGGAGAGCCTTAAGAAACATACTCTGGGCTTGCTGCTCATCTCCCCAAAGAAGATGAAGACAAGGAGCCATAGTCATATCCCCAACACTGTCCCTAAAAGGAAACTTAGCACAAGAGTACAGCGCAACAATCTTGAGCTAAGAAATCATGACATTTCCTACTCAGTAAGTGTGTCATTGGGGATGACATGGGGAGATAGGATTCTGCTTGTACAGAATCCGACGTTGCAGGGAGAAGGGAGAGTGGGGGATGAGCACCAGCCGTTCAGCACCCACACCCTGTAGGTGCGTCACAGGCCTTACCGCGTTTAATTCAGCAGAGCTTATGAGAAAGCGAAGACAGCTAAGGCTCAGAGCAATTATGGGAAGTGCCCAAGGTCATATAGAGTCTCTTCGTAGCGGAAACACAAGGTGAGAAACCGGTGGGCCTGGTCCCAAAGCCCACGGACTCCCCACAACACCGAGCTGCTGCTGGCGTGGCTGTAACTCCCATTGATTCAACATCATTATCCTGAGGTCACTTTGGGCTTGTGCTAACGGGGCCGAGGCCCGCTGATACGTCTCTTTTGGTCTTGGAACTAGTTCAGCAAATTATTGTAGGGAAAAAGGGTACAAAAGAAAGGTCATCAAAAAGTAAATGTATTTAGGGGCGCCTGGGTGGCTCTGTCGGTTAAGCATCCGACTTCAGCTCAGGTCATGATCTCACGGTTCGTGAGCTGGGACGGCTCACACGGGTCAAACAACGGGCCTGGAGCCCGTTTCAGAGTCTGCGTCTCCCGCTCTCTCCGCCCCTCCCCCACTCACACGCAGGCTCTCTTTCAAAAATAAATAAACATAAAAAAATTTTTAAAAAAGGAAATTTCAATCTAGTGTGTTTTTTCTATTTTTTCTGTGATACTTGGGAACACCTTCTCTATACCTAGATTATTAAGACACAATTCTATGGCTTCTTCTGATTCTTTACCCTTGGAGCGAAATCTTTGATCCATAGGAATTTATACTGGTGTAATGTGAGCTATTGACTTCATATTTCACAGATGACTTTTCAATGGTCCCCACACCATTTATTGTATAACCTATTGATTCCTCACGTATTCAAAATACCAACATAATCACTTTCTATCCATCTATACCTAATTCTTTTTCCAAATCCTATATTCTGTCCTGTAAGCCAATCAAAAACAATGAATTGGATTAAAAAAATTGCAACACATATCACAAAGAATGTATGTAAAGGACTTCTAAAAGTCAATTAAAATGAGTAAAGGATATGAACAGACATTCGTAAAAGGGGACATATAAATAGATCTTCAAATAAATGGAAAGCTACTTAACCTCTCTCCTCACATGGGAATGACAATTAAAAGCACATTGGAACACCACTTTTTAACCTATGAGATTGGCAAAAATCTAAATGTTACTAACACACTGTATTCACAAAAATAATCTTGTTACCAAGAATATAAGTTGATATGGCCCTAAAAGGGGCTGTTTAGAAATACCTATCAACATTACAAATACACATAAACTTTGACCCAGCAATTTACTTCTAGCAATTTATATTATAGGTGAAACTACATATATTGAAATAACCCATGTGTGAAGCTTTTTACTGGCACCCTGCATGTATATCCACCCTTCATATAACTTTCCACTGGCACCTTTTATTAAAAAAAAATCTAAAGGATTATCAGTAAGTCACTAGTTAAATAAATTCTCATAATACACTTAATGAATTATGATGCTGATCTCCCAAACAGTGAGACCTCTCTTTCTGGAGAGTTACTGTTATAGAAACAGTATAGAAACATACAGAAACCATGTATCTACATGGTTAAATGTCTCCCCAAAGAACATTTGGGACTATCTGAGGGACATTTTTGGTGCTGTGTCTGGGAGGGAGAGAAGAGCTATCACTGGTATTCAGTGGGTAGAAGCCAGGGATGCTACTGAACATCCTATATTATACAGGATAGCCTCCCCCAGCATAGAATTATCCAGTCTAAAATGTCAATAGTGTCAAGGAGAATCCTGCTCTGGAATAATGACTGGAAACTGATTATATTATATGGCTTAGGCTCAGGGAGGGATGGACAGAAACTTTCCACTGTGTTCCATGTTATTACCTGCGTGTATATGCACCATTCATTTAAAAATAGTCATTGTTGGGTCTTCAAAAAAATCTGTAGGGGGTGTGAAAAAACTTTTGATTTTACTCATTTGGTGTTTGTTCTTACGTCCTCTTATCCCTCGGAAAGTTTCGAGGACGTATCTATCGATTGTTTCAACACACATGGAGTGTTGACTTCTGGAAAGGTACTTCAAACAATAGGGGAAAACAGGAGAATGAAGTTACAGTGTATTGTATCTGACCAGAAGGCTTTGGTCTTAGCAAACACCAGAGAAAATTGTAACCTAAATTACTAGAAGTTACAAATGTGTAAGTCAATGTTTTCTCAGGGGAAAGGACAAACATTCCTGCACAAGGGAACTGATATGGCGGAGGTGCCTTTTGATTAGAACTCCCGACAATGGTGCCTTTACAGGTTAAAGGACCTCTAAACTTTTCTCGGGAATCATTCCATAAATCTACTGTAAATTTTCATTATTAGTCATTCCTGCTCCATGTCGCCACTAGATGTTGACAGAAAGGTGTTAAAATTGTATTTACCATTAAAACTCTACTCCTCCCCATTTAATTAATACTATTCCAAAACTGCTTTATCAAGGCAAAGCATTCGACAGAGCCTTGAATGTGTAAGAAGCCAAATTCATTGTGATCAAGGTAAGACTCTGCCCAGAGTATTATTTATGGCTTTTCTTGAAGAAGGTGTTCCACAAGTCTGTGCCTTATATCTACTTTTTATTTTAGTTTCAACACTTTCTCAATCTCTCTCTCCCCACCTCAGGCTTTTCTGTGACATTTCAATTATTGTTTTAGGATTAAAGTTATATTTAAAAACACATAATCATACACACAAATATATATCACTTACATGATGAACAACCCAAGGTATAATAAATATTGCCAGCCTTACTAGCTTGTTTTCTGTATTTATGTGTCTGTTTCTGGCTTTGTTTATTTATTTGTTCAGCAGGGATTAAAAGTTACAAACTTCCAGTTATTGTTTTTCTTTACAAACTTCCAGTTATAAAATAAGCAAGTCACAAAGATGGAAAGTACAGCACAGGGGATATAGTCAATCATATTGTAAATATCTTCGTATGGTGAAGATGTGACTATGCTAATTGTGGTGAGCATTTCATAATGAATAGAAATGTTGAGTCAATAGTTGACACCTGAAACTAATATAATAATACTATATGCCAACTAAACTTCAATTTTAAAAATCCAGTCCTCCACTTTGAATTGTAAACAACCTGATTGAATTATAAGGTTCTATATAGAGATATATAGAGACATATCCTTATGGATAGAAAGAGTTGGCCATCTTAAGCACAATATGAGAGATCTAAAGGAAACTCTCCATTGTGAATAGATAATATGCTAACAGATGCCATTAATACATGATATCCTGCCATTTGTGCTTCCTTTGGGATACTTACTGTCTTCTGATTCATATTTAAAATACATAAAAATAAGAAACCCTAAGCAAGAGCATACTAGTGACATTTATAAACTGCTTCCACCACTCACAAGACAGAATCAGGAAAATATGAAGCCTTTGCAACTCAGGGCAGAGAAACCAGAAGATACTGAGGAACTCAAGGACAGAATTTAATGGGATCATACACAACGTCTACCCGAACTACAGTTATTATATTAAGAGTTTATTTTGGTACTTTGTCCTTCTTTTCCTGCTTGCCAAAAACCATGAAAGGCAGGATGCTGAAGCAGATTGTTAGTTCTAAGCTAAATTGGCAAAGAAAAAAAAGACATTTTTGTCCACAAATACTATACAAAAAAACTTCAAAACGATAAAGATATGTGAAAAGATAATTCCTGCTCTCAATGAGTTTGTAATCGAGATGAAAAAACGAAACATTCTCATGAAACATCTGCTTCATAGCTGTGCCTCAAAGCATCTTATCTGCAAGCAGAGGGTGTATCCGCTCTGTCCCAGAGTCTCGTCCAGGTGCTACGGTTTTTGAAAACAGAGTGAAGAGCAAAATAGGTATCCTGCAGCTTGGATTCCTGTGTTTGAGGAATGCACAAGAAGACCACTAAGGCCCATTCCAATTTTAAGACATGATGCCTATACTCGAAGACTTTAAGAGCAAATTAGGGAAATTGAACAGAAGGAAAATGCAGAAATCGGGATGAGTTGCCCCTCCCCTCCAAAAAAAAAAAAAAAAGAGAGAGAGAGAAGGAGAACCGGGAGCTTATTTTCAGAGGTAGGTGAGTTCGAGCTGGCTTTTATAAATGAGAAAGCAACTTCTGACAACCTTTTGATGACCTTTCCATAAGACATTTTTAAGTCTTCTTCATCTTGCTTTAACTTTATTTTATGGGAAAATGGAAATATATTGATGATATCATCAAAAACAAGAAGTGTGTCTTTCTGTTCCCAGAACATACCATACAAACTAATGGGTAATTTTAGGAGACCAAGAGAAATTAAAAGATAAAGGAAGAAAGACCGAATGTGGTTTCAGACTCTTTTCTTAAGTGTTAAGTGAAGACCATATATGCTTATTCCCAGCTTATCTTGACCTAAACTCCAAAAATAAACTTAGTATGATTGGTTGGTTTACCAATGAGAACAAAGAAATTTTATTTTTGGAAATGGTGGTCTTTAAAGCTAGGTCCTGTTACCAGGAAAAAATAAGTTAGAAAATAAAGATGGTAACTAAAATGAAAAGGAAGGAAAAGAAAAAATGAAGAATCTAGAAGAGAGACATGATAGAAGAATCAATCCATATAGTGATACAAGCAAAAAGCTGTTATTACGGGCAGGGAGAGAAAAAAGTACCAATTACAATTAGAGCCCCAACCGAAGAGCATTGAGTGTACGAGCAAATGACCTTACACACACCACTAACCTTTGTTTTTCACATAACCTAATATGTGAAATGTACATTTGGGAAACTTAAGGGGTGGTCCTTTAATTTCCCCAAATATCTGCTTTTAAAAAGAACTCATTGCAAGAGTCTTTCATGTAGTGATGAGCTTTTAGCCTACTACATTTAAAATGAATCAATTTCTAAAATGTGGTTTCCACCAAGACTATTATCTCTTGAGGCTGACAACCGGTTTTCTTCCTTCCCCAAACTCAGGAAACTTGAAAAAGCAAAACACCATCAACAACAGCAATTTAATGCACTCTGAACACCCAAAAGAACTCTGGTCTTTAGAATTAACTGACATTCTAAGCATCACTCATCATCAGGGAAATAGAAATCAAAACCACACTGAGATACCACCTCACGCCAGTCAGAGTGGCTAAAATGAACAAATCAGGAGATGCTAGATGCTGGCGAGCATGTGGAGAAACGGACACCCTCCTACACTGTTGGTGGGAATGTAAACTGGTGCAGCCCCTCTGGAAAACAGTGTGGAGGTTCCTCAAAAAATTTACAATAGAACTCCCCTATGACCCAGCAATAGCACTGCTGGGAATTTACCCAAGGGATACAGGAGTGCTGATGTGTAGGAGCACATGTACCCCAATGTTCATAGCAACACTTTCAACAATAGCCAAATCATACAAAGAGCCTAAATGTCCATCAACTGATGAATGGATCAAGAAGATGTGGTTTATCTATACGATGGAATATTACATGGCAGTGAGAAAGAATGAAATCTGACCACGTGTAGCAACGTGGACAGAACTCGAGGGTGTTATGCTGAGCGAAATAAGTCAAGCAGAGAAGGACAGATACCACATGTTTTCACTTATAAGTGGGACAGGAGAAACTTAACAGAGGGCCATGGGGGAGGGGAAGGGGTAAAAAACAGTTAAGGAGAGGGAGGGAGGCAAACCATGAGAGACACTTGAATGCTGAGAACAAACTGAGGGCTGATGGGAGTGGGGGAGAGGGGAAGGGGGGTGATGGGCATGGGGGAGGGCACTTGTGGGGATGAGCACGGGGTGTTATATGGAAACCAACTTGACAATAAACTATAAAAGGAAAAAAAAAACGAGAAAAAAAAAGAACTGACATTCTATCAAGAAATAAATTAGTCAAGCGGCACCTGGGCGACTCTGTCGGTTGGGTGTCCAGCTTTGGCTCAGGTCATGATCTCACAGTTAGTGAGTTCAAGTCCGAATTGGGCTCTGTGCTGACAGCTCAGAGCCTGGAGCCTGCTCCGGATTCTGTTTGTTTGTCTGTCTGTCTGTCTCTCCCTCCCCTGCTTGTGCGCTCTCGCTCTCTCAAAAATAAATAAATAAACATTTAAAAAGTAAATTAATCAAGAAATAAAAACATGCCATCCTAACATAACGACAGTCTCTACTTTTAAAGTTTTTATTTTCCAATTAGTATCCAGTAATGCCATGCCATCCATGCAATTTTTTCTTTAATCCAAAGTCTCTTTTGACAGAAAGCACAAATTTGGGGGCAGGATCAGAGTGAAATATGTTGCTACACAGAGGATGTTTCATTTTGTGACGTGGGTGTTTCTGAATGGGATATGCTTCTTTGACCAAAACATAATTTTTGAATGGAGCCAGCTCTTCTTGTAAATTCATCTAGACAGCAAATCTAGAAACTCTTAGGCTCCAATAGTTGACTTTGACCTTCAGACATGGGAAGAATTAATAGCTAAAAAGGGGGGGAAAGGCAAGGCACATTTCTTTCTACATAACATAGACCTTTCAGAATTGTTGTCGAACCTTTAGAGAAAAAGCAAGTACATTGAGCAAGAAAATTATTGACTTTTTTTCGCCATGGGTTAATTAGCCTCCCAAAAAGCTGAATTTGACAGGTAATAATTCTTCAAAGCTGCAGTTTTCACCGCTTGAGGAGCATCTATTTCTTTGACTTCCAAGAATTTATAGTCCTTTGAAAAGCACGAGCAGGTCAGTTACAGCCTGAATTTATTGGGAAAAACTGACATCGTTAGATATGTGAAAAATAACTCCTTGGTTTGGTTTGGTTTGGTTTGGTTTGGTTTGGTTTGGTTTGGTTTGGTTTGGAAGGAGCTTAACAGGCATATTTTGCAGGAATGATGATAGTTGGTTCTCAGTACTGTGAAACAGAACAGAAATAACATTGATGACACCTGCGGCTTCATAAGGCCTCACCTTCACTGTGCTGGCATCTCTGAAGTATCTTTGATACATAGGATTTGTATGCTACATAGGATTTGGGCTTTTTAAGGTTAGGGTTGATGTAGCGGGTCTGTCACAGGACTCCTCTTTTTGGCTGGCACTGGGTATATTCCTAGCTATAATGTGGTATTTCAGGATTAAATCATTTCCCAAAAATTTGTAATTAAAAATAAATCAAAGAATTTATCTCGAAGAAGAGTTGCTATCCAGTGTTAACAAAGGGCACATGAATGGGTCCCTTATAAATGTGCTGGAAAAATCCCCTTGGAAATAGAGGGCGGCCAGGAGAGGCCTGGAGCAGACGGTGCCTTAAATTCTGTGTCTTGAAGGGTGAACACCCAGAGAAAATAAAAAATATGGGTCTCCTTATACAAAATTTACTAAGAATTTCAAAATAGCACAATAGATTGTTTCCATTTTAAATATCATTTTATGGGTTTTTTGATATTTAAATTATTAAATTAGAAAGGCAGATCGTTAAACTCTGAATACATAAAGGGAATTTTCATTTTTTAGTAATTGTGGTATATTTGGATAAAGCAAGGAACATTTTGTCAGACATAAATTTGAATCCTGGGTCTTAACAGTGATGGAGTCTCAGCTTCCTTAGCTGGTCATCGATGAAGAAACCATGGTACAAGGAGAGTTCAAAACTTGCTCCAAGTTTTACCAATAGAAAGTGTTGGAAATGACATTGCAACCCAGACAGCCCGGTTCCAAGGGCAAGTGTAATCACTGCTTAACCATCATCTTCCCATATATTTTGCATTACTGGATCATATTGGACACTTTGAATAAAAGAACAAAAATAAAACCCACGATTCAGGCACAGATTTGAGGCTCAGTTGCTATATGATGACTCTTCTATACCTCTAGTTCTCTAGATCTCTGACATTCAAACCTTGAAACTTTTGCATTTTTGGAAAATAATGCAAACCAGGAGATAGCCAATTGTTTTTATTGTTATTGTTTAAATCTAGACATATGATTACTAGAAACAATGCAAGCAATAAATAAAATAGATCAATCAATAAACAAATCAAACAAATGAATCAACAATAAACCTTAAAGACACATTAGATGGTACCATAGTTAATGGAAATTCTTATGAAAAATACTTTCTTCCCAGATGACCCCAAATGTATTTTTTCAATTTCTTCATAGATGCTCTTCTGATACCACCATTTAAAAAAAAATAAAAATACAAATGAAGTCTAATGCAATCCCTCAGGAAGATAAGTGAACTTAGGGAACTACAGAATAAAAATAAAATCACCACTATCCACTGAATGCCTCCTCTTGATAATGAGAAAAAAGACTGGATTTTCATTGCCAAATTTACTGATGGCTTATACAATTGCTGATAACTGTGAATTTGCAGATTTGACCAGGGAATACTTTGCAGTTTCCAAAGAATTGCTCTTAAGAGTCAGGGTTGGAGAGAACTCAACGACCTTGATTCTAAACCAAACTTCTCAGAAGTCCATGGAGCGCACTGGGGCCAGGAGTGGGGAGACTGCATGGGAGGTCTACCATAAAGGCTTAGATCTTTCTCATTAGAAGAAAGATCCATGATTTCAATGACTGAGATCTAGAAACCTTTAGGAGCCAAAAGAGTCATCACCTAGTAATTTAGCATCAACTCTGCGGTTTAGTGGTGGTCTTTTTCATGTTTAAGAGGGGGAATTGTTCAAACAATATAGTTGGTTTGAAACGCATCCAGGACCAATGCAAACACCAAGTGGGCTGCCCAGAAACCACACATTGTTTCCTTCAGACAAAAGATAATGATGCACTAATGAGTTTTACCCTTTATTGGCCTCCCTGGAACACAGCCTCAGGAAGAAAACCCACAAAACAAAATTGTTAGTCCCAAAATTTACAATATTATGCAATGACCCCTATCCCTTTTTCTTTAAGTGCTAGTACTTGTGTTGTTAAGTATTTGTGTTGTTTAACTCATAAATCCCAACCTCGTATAATTTCAGAAGTGCCCTCCCAGAGAGAGAAAGGAAATGAGTAAATGAGGAAAAATAATAAAAGCCTTGCTGATAGAGAGTACCTCCGAGGGACTTAAAGCACTTCTGAGATATTATCTTATACTAATGTCTTTTGACCTCATCAAAGGCGGGGAGTAGCAAAAATTAATATTTTAAATTATGCAGGGGGAAAGTGAGGCGAAAAGACACTGGACTAATAGGTTCATTTAATAAAAAGCATTTAATCAATAGTCAAAACTGTGAGTGAAGAAAAAGTTAAAATTCAGTTGATAGGGCTTGTGAGGGCATGATGTATGTTGAGGATTTACAGGATTCGGTGCATTCGTTGGTTGTTTCAGTGAAGAACGAGCTTAATGGCACCACTGCACACATACACCGAAATAACCCGTAACCCTTCCGTAACCTCACAACGCGCCTCCTCCCATTCCAGCTGCCATCTCCTTCCTATGTGCTCAGGCACAGCAAGTTCCAGAAAGAATTGTCCAGAGCTGCTGTTTCTACTTCCTCGTCTCTCATTCTCTCCTCATCTGTAGTTAATGCGTCTTCCTTTTAAAGCATCTCCACTGAAATAGCTCTTGTTCAGTTGACAGTGGCTTGTTAAAAGGCAGATTGTTGGACCCCAAAACATCCCATCTCCCCCCACAAGAGTTTCTGAGTCAGTAGATATGGGGGATGGAAGTGAGGGACAAGTTCTAGAACATCCCCGGGTGATACAGATGTTGCTCATTTTGATGATGAACCACATTTTAAGAAACTCTGATCAAAATGTATCTGTAATTAATTGTGAAAAGAGGGAAAGGGCCCTAATAAGAAGAAAATAGGAAATTTTATCCATAACTTCCAGAATTCTTCTATTAACCTATTATTGAGTTATCCAGAGAAATCATTTTAAAAATATTTTATATTTACATAGATGGATATTGCCCCCTTTGATGTCAAGTCTCCTCCTTTTACTTTTTATTCTTTTTGAGTCTTGAGTTTTGAGAAAGAACGTGAGCAGGGGAGGGACAGAGAGAGGGAGAGAGAATCTTAAGCAGGCTCCACTCAGAGCCTGAGTGGGACTCTCCCGTAGCTCTGGATCATGACCTCCGCTGAAATGGAGTCAGAAGCTGACAAAAACTGAGGACTGATGGATGTGGGGGGGAGGGGGGGATGGGCATGGAGGAGGACACTTGTGGGGATGAGCACTGAGTGTTATGTGGAAACTAATTTGACAATAAACTATTTGTAAAAAAAAAAGAAAGAAAGAAAGAAAGAAAGAAAAAAAAAAAAGAAGCTTAACTAAGCCACACACGCACCCCAGGACTCCTCCTTTTATTACTAGATGTTTATTGAACACACATGCAGACACTTCATACAGACACTCTGCTCACACGTTTCCTTTATTCTTCACCAGCAAATTCTTCTTCTCTATTTTTTTAAACAGAGCCTCCCCCAAATAATGTTTGCTTCTCACTGTTCTCCTACATGGGATCTTTAAAAATTTCTATTATATTTAGAAATCATTTGAAATTGTAAACTGAGAAGATAGTAAATCAATTAAAGGTCATTCCTTTGCTTCTGTTCAGCCCCTGTCAAGTCTGTTGGCTCTTTGGCTGGTCAGGAGTTCTGAACTGTTAGTTTCCACCCTCATTCTTATCAAGGCCTATAGCAGCTACCTCAATCATCTATCCCTGGAACAAGACATTTGATTTCCTAAATAAATACTCAAAACCATTAAATTTTGGAGTCCAGAGATTTCTATGTGATACTCCAAAATTCACATACACAGGTGTTTTATAGCAGTAATACTTCCAAAGTTGAAAATTGGGACACAACCAAATGGAAGAATAATTAAGTACACTGCACACATATGTGTTAGAAGATTATGTCGTCATATCGTCATTGAAACTTATTTGTATTTCTCTTCAGTGTTTTCTTAATTCTCCAAATTTTCTATAAGTATAAAACAGAATTTTTGCAGCCATATGAAAATATTATTTTGAAGACAAAAACATTAAGTGTTTAAAGAGAAAAGCAAAGTAACTTGGGTCATACATAGTGCTATTTTTTACCCAAGGCAGACATCTCTTTTTTATTTTTTTAAGTTTATTTATTTTGAGAGAGAGAGAGAGAGAGAGAAAGAGAGTGCATAGGAGAGGGAGAGAGAGAATCTGAAGCAGGCTCCATGCTCTCAGCGCAGAGCCTGATGTGGGGCTCGATCCCACGATCCATGAGATCATGACCTGAGCTGAAACCATGAGTTGGACGCTTAACCCACCGAGCCACCCAGGCCCCCCGACATCTCTTTTATAATGTCCCTTGAAGGACAATCATGGAACTTTTATTTACAAACGTTCTCAGAGATCAAGTATTTAATGTGCTACGAATCTATCCATGTACTTTTTTTTAAACAATGGTTGGTTTTTACTGATTTAGATTTTAACTATAAATGGAATCTTGTCGAAGAAATTGTTTTATTTTAATTTCCCTGCTGTTTTTTTAAAATTAAGACAAAATTCACATACCATAAAATTAACCCTTTTAAAGTGCACAAGTCAGTGACATTTTAGAACACTCAAAAAGTTGTGCAACCACAAGCTCAATCTAGTTTCAAAACGTTTTCATTACCCCAAAAAGAAATCTTGTGCCCATGAATTTCTAGTTCCCCATTCCTCATGTCACTTCCAGCCTTTGGAAACCCCCAATCTGTGATCTGTCTCTATGGATTTATATAATCTGGACACCATTTACTTTCTAAAGAGCTATAGTTGTTCTCTTTTAAAATAACATACATTCAGTAAGAACTCTTCGCTTTGGCCTACCTGCCCTGGAGCAGCCAGGAGCCATCTAAACACCGATGGCAGCTCTTAGGGATTACTCCCCCTTAACACCCACCACTGCCATCACCAGTGCCTCGACCATAGGTTTCCTTCATAGTAAATGTATAGGTTTCCTGATGTGGCCCTTTTTACCACAGTTGATGCCTGCCATGGATTCTCTTTAGCTTTTTAAGCTCCTACTCCATGCGTATTACCTGAAAGAGACCCAAACTTCATGGAGAAGTGGAAGAAGAGAAGGGCAGGCAGGTCATGAGAATCAAATGAGTTGGTTCCTCCGCAGGTCTCTGCGTGCATATGAAAGCCAACATCCACTACATCTGAGTTGCAGTGGCCGGTCCCTGGTTCAGACCCTCTTGCCTGAGCCCCACGCAGGGACCTCTCCCGACATTAAGATCCATGGAGCTGCAGAAGCCACAGCACACAGGCGTGAGAAGAAAGGCAGCCTAAGTGGAAACATACAGCACAATTACTTGCAAATCATCTCCCTCACATCTTCCTGTCACAAACCATTAAAGAAGTCCTGTACTCTAAACATGGGGAAATTGCTCACAGAAAGAAGAGATGTTAGCGCTAGATTTCAAGTAACTTTAACACTGATTGCTACATATCACTGGATTAGTCTCTGGTCCTTATTAATGAGGATATAATTAATGAAGTTTGTCCTGGGCAGTGGACCAGAGGCCAGATAATTATATTTTAGACAAATAACTTTGTGTTTTTCAAAATATAGGGTGCTTATTATAAACGCTATTTCTGAGATTCCAGCCCAAATCTTGAGAATCAGAACTCCTGCAATATGAGGTCCTGGAATCTGCATTTTTAGCAAGTTCCCAAGGGTGTCTCGTTTATAATGAAGTCTGAGGACCACTTATTAAAGAAAAAGAGTCCTATATTGAATCTGTATTGAATCCAAATAGTAGATATTGTTAATAGAACTTGCTCTATAGAAAAATGTACCAATACTTGTGTTTGGAAACAATATGCTAGAAAATATTCGATAAGCTTGACTTAAGGTATAACTGGCTCTATTTGATGTTAACAAGAAACATTCTCTAGAATTACTTCAAAAGTTCAGTAGAAGTTTTTTATTTACATTATTTATAATTAGGCTGATCCAAGGAGAGATCTAAACAGAGAGTTATAAAAAGCAGAATGGACACTAAACATATCATGAGCACATGTGCACTCAGTAAATATTTGCTGCCTGAATGGTACACTTAAAGTTACTTTATTTCCTAAATAAAAGGCAAAGGACTGATTCCTAATCTCTTAGGCTTTCTTTTTTCTCAAACATCAGTTGTTTTGTGGCTGTTTGAATACTAGCAATTGTGACATCTGTAATTTCTCTAAAATATTATCTATTTTTTTCATTTATTCAACAAATATTTGTTGGTCATTTTCCTTATGCAGGACCCATGCTAAGTCCCAGGGATATGGTAGCGCTCAAAACAGACTTGATAGACACTCTGATGGAGTTTTCCATTGAGGAGGACTAGTAGCTTAGTGTTTGGGGGAGAAGATTAATTATCTGAACCTCAAGGGAAACCTTAGGAAAAGTACCGGGAACCTCAGGCATCAGCCTGGCACTTGCCTCATTCTGTTCAACTTTTCAGGTGTTATTGCTTGGGTTACTGATGTAGTTCAGAAAGTAATTTCTGTCTTTCCCAGCTGGTCCTTTTACTTCACGCGGAGTACACTGTTACATACTTGGAAGGCTCCGTGAATGACTGCTCGCCAACAACATTTCAAAGTACAGAAATCAGAATCCATTACCCATTATCCCACTGCACATTTGCTCCCACCCTATCAAGTCTCTAAAACTCCTCCAGCCAAGAGTGATGAGCCATCAGCCCAGTGAATACTTTTCAATCTTCTCTCATCTGACTTCTTTTTTTTTTTAATATTTTTTATTTATTTCTAGGAGAGAGAGAGAGAGAGAGACAGCGTGAGCAAGGGAGGGTCAGAGAGAGAGGGAGATACAGATTCTGAAACAGGCTCCAGGTTCTGAGCTGGCAGTCAGCACAGAGCCCGACGCGGGGCTCGAACCCACGAACCGCGAGATCATGACCTAAGCGAAAGTCGGATGCTTAACCTACTAAGCCACCCAGGCGCCCTTCTCTCATCGGACTTCTAAAGCCTGGCTATCTCTGCCCTTCCTCTGCTTCCTTTGTAGGTTTTTTTTGTTTTGTTTTGTTTTGTTTTGTTTTGGAGAGTGAGAGCAATTCACACATTTTTAATCAGTGAATGCAGCTGGTAGGAAAGTATGCTCCATGCAGGTTGCATGGGCTGGAGGTGCTCAGGAAAGGGAAGGGTCAGTGGGGCTGGGCTAGTTGGGGCAGGGCTTCCAGCACAGGAAAGATGGAGCTGGTAGAGGGGAAGTATCCTGCCCCAAGATCCCAGCCCCTGCATGAGGATCACCTCCATGGGGTTGACTGTGATAGTGAGCGCAGAGTCGTCCCAATCCATCTCAGCCTCCTTGGCAGTCTCAGTCTCCTGGGTGAAGTGCTGGTGGGCTATCCAGACCCGGTACACACCCATGGCCATGACAAACACCAGCATGCACACGGAGATGATGACCACTGTGGAGATGCTTGGGACCACATTTCTCAGCTTTAGAATTCTGGGCCAGCTCCTTACCCTGTCTGGGCTTTCTTTTCTTCACCTGAACTTAGCTGGATGCTACTCGGGACTCAGGGTGGTGGACAGACTGCAGGAAGGGAGGCTGTACAATAAGGTGGCTGACGTGCTCCTTGTCTGAGATTCTGACCTCATGGACCTCACGCTGACCTCAAGGTTGAACTCATTGCTGGTATAACGTCCATTGAGTTCTGATTCAGTGTTTAGAAAAGCTTATATCCAGATTTCCAACTGCAGCCCACTTATCCTCTTGCTCTACTCCTGAGTGATTTTAATACTCTCACATAGTGCTATCACTTCCGACCGACCCCGTAAGGCCTATCTACCAGATAGCTCTCTTGTGTGGCGGAGTCTTCCCTGTCCCACCAGCCAGCTCTTCTCCTATTCTCTGTCACAGCAAAGGCACCCTTGACTCCATCTTCCTGTTGCCTGAGGCAGATACCTGGATTTCCCAATCTTCCTTCACCACGTGTCCCTTCAATCACTTCAACGTGCTAAGGTTCAAATATCTGAAATGTTTCCTTCTCTTCTAACCTCATTGCCCCTTAGTTCTGCCCCACATGGGTTCTTTCTTCGATTACGCCAACAGGTCACTAACTAGTCTCCTACTTCTGGAGTCAATGTGACTTTATCTTTATTTATCTCGTTTCTGGCATGAAATGGATGTCTTATTCATCTTTGTATCCCAGCTTCTAGGAAAGCGCAAAGAACATGTAAAATGAATGAACAAACCAGTTAATGCTTGTAGCATTAGTAAAAGTACTGCCTATTCTAGGTGTATAAGTGGTGTCGGGTTTGAGTATCCGTATTCATTTTAAATACGTTTTGACACTTTATTTATTTTATTTTATTTTTTTCACTTTTTCCATGACTCCATGTCCATTGGCATAAGTCTCTTGGTTGTCTCTGGTTATGTTTGTTTTCTTTAGTCAAAAGCCTTGAGTTTACCCTTTCATTGGTCTGAATTCAGCATCAGTTGTCAATAGGAGCTAACATGAAAAAGGCAAGTTGCATAAGATTTAACAGCAACTGAACCAGACCTCTTGTTTCAATGAAATTACTTAATGTGGGACGCTCCAGTCCTCTATGGACCCATTAGCCAACAGAGTGTTTTGAAAAAGCATCAGAACAGAGAGGCTGCAGAATTGAAGAGACTGAGTGCATGAGTAGATGAGAAACAAAGTCTGAGATCTTTCTTCGTAACAGTTACCTGGGGACTTGAGAGTTTTATGTATCACAGAATTTGAGGATGAATTATTCTTCTTGCCTGGTTGGTATCGTTAACACAGCTCTCATGCTTAGAAAGGTAATACAATAATATACTTAGCGGACTAGTCTATAAACATCTTTAGTTCTAAATCTATATGAGCTCTCACAGTCTTCGACATCTAAAATTTGCAGGAAATATTATCTAAAGAGTATTGCAACACTGATGTTTTAAAAATAGATGGTTACAAGACTCTCTTTAATATCTCCAGAGGAATCTAAAGACTATAATCGCTAAATACAATAGCTATATTTTATGCCCACTATTGCACATTTTAAAAGATACATGTAGAAACTCTTCCTGAAAGGAAATTTTACATCATTTTCCCCCTTGAATTCAAACTTCTTTCTAGTTCTTCCCAACGAATTTGTCCTATTATATTAGGTTTTAAGTTTAAAAGTCTTTTTTTTTTTCACATTGTCACGCTTTTTCTGTGACCAAAAGGTATATATGCAAATTTTAATTCTGTTGCTGTAAGCTTTAAGTATTTAAATATTTCCTGCTCGTTATTTATTCACTAGAGTATAGAATAGTATTTGATCAAAATGATAAGTCACAGATTTAGTAAACAATTATTAAATACAAAAAGGTAAATTTTAATTATTTACCTCTCTTAAAAATATACTCCATACATGGAGATTTGCTATTGTTATTCATGTTTTCATGAATAAATACTAATTACTGTCAGGAAGAGACAAGATTCAGCAGAAAATTTCTACCATGTAGTGTGCGTGTGTGTGTATGATTATATTATGTATATAACGTATACTAGAGAAACACATTCACAAGAAAAGGTTGTAATAGAAATGTGTTTTCTAATAACAATGTCTCAATTTCTTTTTTTTTAATGTTTATTTCTGAGAGAGAGAGAGAGAGAGAGAGAGAGAGAGAGCATGAGCGGGGGAGAGGCAGAGAGAGAGGGAGACACAGAATGTGAAACAGAGCCTCAGGCGGGGCTCAAACTCTCGAGATCATGATCTGAGCCAACGTCGACTGCCCAACCACCTAAGTCACCCAGGGGCCCCAACAATGTCTCAATTTCTTGAAACCTTTGGGACTTATTTCCATGTAAAACATCACATCATCAAAAAATTATTTTTGGTGATAGATCACCCAAAGATTTAGATCTTCCTTCCCGGTTGACTTAAAGCAAATTATTGGAAACAATCTGACATGGAAAAGGATTAATGAAAATGACTTTTACTTTTTAGTGAGAGCACCAATATTTGGAATTGTCTTTTCACTTTGTGCCCTAGAAACTTTCTTATACCCCAAGCAATACAGCACAGTAGAAGTCGGGTGGATGAAAGCTGGCCCTTCCTTTTATCAAGTGGGGGAAAGGATACTAACAGAGGCAGGAAGCCGCGGACCTGCCTACCCCATTGGGGACATCACCAGTGTAAAGACAGCTTCTAGAGAAGATCCCTGAGAAGAGAAGGAACAAATGGAGGTTGAGAATTTGAAAACTGCTTCCTCTGAAACCACCCTTGAACACATACCTCCTGGAAAGCCTTTCTGAAACCCCCAGGACTGTACCTCTGCCAGTGGGAAGATGAGAGATGACAAAGACATCAGGTCAGTGGCACAAAGAACAAAAAGAAGTGGACAACAGTTTGAAATAAAAGGAGGATAAGGACCCCCAAAAATATGACTACTGAATTGTAAGCAACGGTTTATTAGATGGTTAAAAAAAAGTATTCTACTTTTAAAAGTTATGTTGACTTCTGATTTTGATAGCTTAATATGCATTAAATCGTTATGATTAAAGGCTTGCATAGAAGCCTCATTACTACTGAAAAATTAACCCCATTTCAAGTTCTTCTTTATAGTTTTTGAAAACAGGGACATGTTGGGGCACCTGGGTGGCTCAATCAGTTAAACGTCTGACTTCGGCTCAGGTCATGATCTGTGGTTCATGAGTTCAAGCTCCGCATCAGGTTCTGTGCTGACAGCTCAGAGCCTGGAGCCTGTTTCAGACTCTGTGTCTCCCTCTCTCTCTGCCCCTCCCCCACTGTGTTCTGTCTCTGTCTCTCTAATTCTCAAAAAATGAATAAACATTTAAAAATTTTTTTAAAAATAGGGATACCTTGGTGGCTTGGCTGGTTGACCATCCAATTCTTGATTTTGGCTCAGGTCATGATCTCACAGATGGTGAGATCGAGCCCCACATCGAGCTCTAAGCTGACAGCTTAGAGCCTGCTTGGGATTCTCTCTCCCCTTCTGTCTCTCTTCTCCTCCCCTTTCTCTCTCTCTCTCAAAATAAATAAACCAAAAAAAATCAAAATAAATAAACCAAAAAAACATCAAAATAAAAGCATTCACATACATCTATACTAGTGTAGCTAAAACCTACATAATCATTCAACCTTTCATTCATTCATACATAAATAAGCATTTAAAACTATTCTGTAGACCCACCACAAGTCACTATAGAAACAAAGTTAAATATCTTATCTTCCAATAACGTACACTCCAGTGAGGGAAAGAGTGCAACAAATAGCCATACCGTGCCCTGTGGTTGTAATGAGGCAGGTATGACGATGGCAGAAATGAAGAACACAGGAAACACAGATGGTGTCACAAAGGAAGTGGCATTTGAATGAAACTTAAATGCCCAGTGGTGGTCAGAGAAACAAAAGAAATAACTGTGCACATGTTTGCAGGTGGAAAACAGCCTTGCATGTGGTAAGAGACAAAGTTTTGTATGTTGTGAGCATAAGGTCATATGGTGAAGGGATAATGTGGTCGGACTGGAGGGGACAAAGGTCACAGAAGTTGTGTCCACTGTGCCAAAGACTTTGAATTTGTACATGGCGGGAAATCTGGAA
Source organism: Hyaena hyaena (assembly GCF_003009895.1). Classification (NCBI taxonomy): domain Eukaryota; kingdom Metazoa; phylum Chordata; class Mammalia; order Carnivora; family Hyaenidae; genus Hyaena; species Hyaena hyaena. Next base: position 532,391 of record NW_024081319.1, read on the forward strand.
AGGGCTTAACTGAAAGGGATAGATGTATCTGCATGTTAGGATGTTCATTCTGATAGGAATGTGTATGTGAATGTCAAGCCGGGGAGGCCAGTGAGGAGACTGGTGTAATATTCGGGTGATGAGCACCCAGACCAAGGTAGTAACAGCAACGTTTAGCAGTGAGGCAAGAAAGACGATAAGATCTTATTAATGGATTTACCATGGGAGAAGATAACTTAGGATACTCTCCATACCCAAATAAAAGTGATTTAAATCCTGAAGAGTTTATTCACTGACAACATTAAAGTCCAGAGATAAGTAACTCTAAGATAGTTAACTCAATTGCATTCCAACATAATCAAGAATCCAGCAGCTTTCCATTTTGTGCTTCATATGGCAAAGGTTTGACTTCCGTCCCATGCTGCATCCTTATGGCAGCTGCGGTAGCTTCAGTCATCGGATCCTTGCATCCCCACCACGCAGACCAGAATGATCACTTCTTCTGGCCTGTCTCTCTTTATCAGGGAGTTAAACTCTTTGCCAGGAGGCTGTTTCTTATATCTTGTTAGTCATTGACTTGGATCTATCAACGCTGTACTCTGTGGTATGTGGAAGCACCCATGAAGAGCCTGGCTCCAGTACCTGAACAGCATTGTATTTACAGGTAGTAAGTCAACGGGAGAGCCTGCCCTACCTCTCATCTCCCTGGCCTGGCTGAAAGGATAAGTGGTGTGCTCTTCTCTGAGATAGTAGCTTTCAGAAAAGATACGTGAGAAAACAGGATGAGATTTGGAACACATCAAATCTGAGGTGCCGACAGGGCATCCAGAAGAATATTTGGTGGGGTCTGGGAATCATGAGCAGAGAGCAGCTGGTGGCCGAAGTCTTGGCGCAGATGAAATTCTTAGTAGGAATGTGAGGAAGGAGAAAACAAGGGTATGGAAAAATCCTTGGGGAACACTAACCCCTAAGAGGAAGCCGGAGAGAGAAAGATCAGTAAAACACATCAAAAGACTAAAGAGAAAGAATAAAACTCCTCTTGTCATGAACTCCAGAGGAAGTAAGCTGGGGGTACACAGTTATGGCAGGCTTTGGTACACGCTCTGTCCCTCTGCTATGCGTTGTCACACTACAAGTGAAAGAAAGTAGCTTGAAGTAGAGAATGAACAAGGTTGATGGGGGTGCTTGGCCAGCACACTTTTGATCTTGCTGAAAGCGTTTTAGACAGGCCACTCTGACTTTCATGTGTACACGGTCAGAAAATCGTTACCCTGCTGTCAAGGAAGTGGAAGCCTGTTGTTTCAGAAGCTCACCCTAAACACACAAGGCTGCCCTAGGAGAGCCTGAGGAGTGCAGAGTCACTGAAGTATGACGGATTCCTTGAGCCACAGCCTAAAAATCTTCATCTGAAAATGATGATGATAATAATAATGATGATGATGATGATGATGATGGTGATGATGATGGTGAAGGTTCTGCTTAATGGCTTCAGAGTACAAGGACCCTGGCTACAAAATCTTTAATGGACCACTCATAATTTCTTCCCTCCTTTCGAATAAAACTCATGGTCCTTTTTGTCCAGAGAGTTCTTCTGCTATGACTGGATCTCAGTGCCACATGCCTCATAACAGAAACATGGAAACGGGGGTGACAAGTGCCATTAACACCATTTTACGGAGGAGAACCCGGAGAAGCTTAGGAGTGAGTCACAGAAGGTCATGAGATGGGCAGCTCCAGGCCCAGAAGCCGTGTTCTCACTCCCATACCCCAGTGGCTCTGCTCTAGAGAAAAGCAACCCTGTGTGTATGAGCTTACAGCTTTCAGAGAGCTTTCCCATCCATTATTTTAGTTGAACGTAATGCTTTGCTGCCATCTTGCCTCAGTGTTACATGTCCCAGACTGAGCTCATCCCGACAATTTTTTTCAAAGATTAAGAACTCTGATTACAAATTCCTAAATGATACATTTGCTATCCAGAAGTCAAAGCAAGTAATGATAGTATCGTTTCTTCTTTGGTTGAAAACTTTTTTAAAAACATAATATAATTCTTCCAGATGAAATTAAACTTCTCCTGGAATAAAACGATAGTCAGTGTTCCATTCAGGCAATGTCACTTGGAAAACTAAATGAATCTATTTGGATTTCAAACTTCTGAGTCATGTGGGGTGCCCTGATCCTTCTGCTTTGAAAGCACAAGCCACTTCCTATACTTCTTGTGACAGTTTGGAAGATTTACAGTTAGTACTTATTTTTCCTTTTGTTAATATTTTAATTTCCCTCCCTTACTTAGAATAAGTTGCAATCCTGCCCTTTCAGTGGACGACTACAGTATTTATTTGAGCTTGGTGATCGACTCTCTTATAATCAGAGGAATGCAAATTCAAATACTAATAAGATGCCATTTCAAATTTTTCAGAGAGGTCAAAAGAAATAAACGGGGAACACCTGGTGTTAGCAAGCATGTGGAGGAGCAGGGACTCACATATTCCTTAGGGGAGAGAATACTGGTATAAGCACTTGGAAGGTAACTTAGCAAAACGTAGTCAGGCTCAAGGTGTGCATGTCCCGTAACCCAGGCTCTCCACTTCTTGGTCTCTCTTCTAGAAAAGCTCTAACAAGTGGGCAACTAACTACACACAAAACTGTTCAGTGCTGCACTGTGGGTCACAGTGACAAAACAGAAGCAACTTCACTGTCCCTCAGTAAGGTGAATTTATAAACTGTTTTTTAAGATTCAGCAGTGGAGATGAACAGACTCCTTCTAAAAACATCTACGTGTGTAAATCTCAAACACCTATTGTTGAATTTAAAAGTTGCTCAAAGACCATGGGGGAGGAGGAGGGGAAAATAGTTGGGGAGAGGGAGGAAGGCAAAGCATGAGAGACTCTTGAATGCTGAGAACAAACTGAGGGCTGATGGAGGTGGGGAAGAAGGGAAGGGGGGTGACGGGCATGGGGGAGGGCACTTGTGGGGATGAGCACTGGGTGTTATATGGAAGCCAACTTGACAATAAACTATTTAAGGAAAAAAAAGTTGCTCAAAAAAATAAAAAAGTTAAAGTAAAATAAAGTTGCTCAAGAGTGTAGTGATATATATATATATATATATACACAAAGGTCAAACATGTCATATATATAAATATATTTATATTTATTTGTCAAACGTGTGCACACAAACATGCCCTCATACACAAAGCATAACCCGTAAGCATGGAAAAGCATTAGTGGGAATGACATAACCAACTCTACGATGCTGCCCATTTCAATGAGTGTAGAAGGACAGCAGGGCAAAACTTTAGAATCACCTATATTGTTTTATTTCTTTAAAAATGGAAAGAGATAGCAAAATAAAGATGGGAAATATTAACATTGTTTTAATCCTGGTGGTGGGTAGATCGGGTTTATTATATGTTCTAGGTTGCCCTACGTTTGAATGTTCCATAGTTAAAATTTTTTAAACTCAGAGCTACTTTTCGAGCAAAAGAGCACAAAGGTAGAAAGAAAGCAATGACTGAATGGGGAGAGGAAGCATCTGGCACAGGATCTGGCAGTTTTCTGTGAACGGCCAGGTAGTAACTATCTTTACTTGGTTGGCCGCGCCATCTTTGTTCCCACTGCTCACTCTGTCTTTGTAACACAACAGCGGCTGTAAAGAAAATGTAGCTGCCCAGGCGTGGCTGTGTTCAACATGGCCTTGTTTACAAAAGCGACCTCAGGTTGGGGGGAGCCCTTGGGCCATAGTGTGCAGCGGATTACGGTTGCTGAAAGCAAGTGGCTTCAGCAGATGAGCGATCTAGGCTAGGAGGAGGAGGCCTGAGCCAAGCAACATTCCCCTCTAGCTGGAGACCTCGGGCTCTGCCTCCCAGCCCAAGAATCCATGTCACAGATGAAGTACCTTTCGTTGTCGAGGTGCTAATAGTACAACTCACACAGAGAATCTCTAAATTCTAACCCTGTTGGGGGTTTTGTTTGGAGCTTACTGTTTGACTTGGATTCCTGTTTTCACTTGGGCCATGCGTGGGAGCAACTTCACGTCAGGTACGTCTGCCGATATTCAGCCTTGGGTGCCTCCCTTCAACCTGCCAAGGATGGCCTAGAATTCTCAGGTCACAGGAAATGTTTGGGCCCTGTCCTCCCCACCACTCGTGCACAGCTCTGTACTGCCTTGACCTGACCTCTAAAACGAAACAAGGTCACTCTGGGAGTGAGTCACTCAGCCTAACTGAACCCTTGGCCTTTGGTCACTTGCAGACACCTTTTGGCAGGGAGCATTCAGCACTGCCGCAGCCTCTCCTAGAAATTAAGAAGCATTATTGCTCAAGCTCCTATTATTGAACCCCCGGACACTTCTAGGAAAGGCAGACAGAAGGGGCCAGGTATTCTTTAGCTGCTTAGATACTACCCTGGCCTGTGTAGCCCCAGTGCTGATAACCAACAAAGGCCAGGCCCTGGGCTGTTCCTTAAGAAGAAGGCACTTTTGCTAGCTCTCTCTCTCTCCACAACCTATTTTGACCAACCCACACTGCTTAGCATATCAGCACTTAGGGTCCAGTATCCCTTGCAAATTTATAATATTGTCAGGCCACAAGGATGGTTAATAAAACCAACAGGATTTATTTACGAGTTTCTTCTGAGACAAGCCAAACACAAGATGCGAGGGGAAGATGACGAAGGACGTTCCTGCTCTGGTACCACTGGTTATGGCAACATTCCTCAAAGGTTAATTGTATGTGAACCATTTCTCTGAGTCGCAAAGTGGTTCAAGACAAAGCAGGACTCTGGAGTGCTAAATTCAGGTCCTGGTGGGGCCACCGATGTGTGTGTGCAAGCGTGTATGAAATAGTGAACTGAAGAAGCGGCATGCATGTTTGCTCCCGAGGAACCCCACACACTTAAGGGCCACTGTATCATGTGCCAGGATCAAAACTCTTTAGTGTGCCCTTGAAGTGGAGGGGATATAGCCTAACAGTCACTGCAGCCAATACCTCTTGCCTACTCACCTGTCAGGACACTGAGATCCCAGATTCTTGGCAATCCTGTTGCTATATGTGAAGGAATAAAGATACGAGATGGAGGAAAGGAAAGAGAGGAGCTTGGGCTGACCCCAGTCACCTAGCTATCATCAGCCTCTTCATCTTTAACATGGGAGATTCGCTTTTCTTCTTCGGTTCTTGTGAGGCATGACTTCTAAGGCTGATTGCCAGATGCTTTGAAAATGTTTCAAAGCGTTCGAAGAGCGCATGTTGTTAATCATCACATCTAATACTGTGACTCTCAGGGCTTTTGCCCCAAATTGATCAGAACGTGTTTTAGTTCTGTTCTCCCTGACAACAGCGAGGACCTGGTGAGTGAAAGCATGCATTTTTTTAGCCTATCAGAGATGCATGGGGAGCTGTGCCTGGAACTCAGGCCGGAGGACCGGGCTGACTCTGTAAATCTTTCCTGGCTGGAACTTGCACACTTTTGGTTGTGTTTACCCAGAATGTTAATAATTTTGGAAATTATTAAAATGGAACCAACATACTTTCTTTTTAAGAGACTATTGAGATCACAAATCTTTCTGCAAATATAATAAGCTGTGTATGTTGAATGAGTCCAATACTCCATTGCTTGCCATGAGTCTGCTGGAAGCATGGTCATTTTCACACAACAACTCATGTGCAGAACTGAGGAGGCCATGAGGAAAGTCCGTTAAAAATTCGACCTCGAAATTTCAAAAAAGGTATTGCCCAAAATAGTTTTACCCAAAAAGGAAATCATTCCCCTTCTCCCCTCTCTGCTCTAACTGGTACTCCCCTTGCCTCTTGTCATTACATTTATCTAACTCTGCACCCTTGGCAGTGTCACTGCCTGGAAGGGATGAAATTAAAGCTGCCCACTCAGCTGTCCCTTCCCGGGCATCTCCTGCCCCCTCTCCAAGGAGGAGCTGATGCCCTTTCCTTGTGCCTCCACTATCCCCTGGGGGCCACGGGACCAATGGAAATCACCCAAAGCGGTTCTTGAAAATACAGATCTCAAACTCCGCCTCAACTCTACTGATTCAGAAGGTTTTGGGGTGGAGGTGAGGAATCTCCACTGTAAAGCATCCCAGCGATTCGGATGTTCTCCATTCCAGGACTAGTGCCATGGAAACCTGTACCTCTGAAACTAGCCCTGTCCCCTGCATGCCTTTCTCTAACTTCTGAGTTGCAAGCTCGTTGAAGGCAATAAAATGCATGGCATCCATGGTTCCTTCAACACATATTTATTGAGTTCCTATTACATGCTAGGCATTGTTCTGATTGCAAGACATGTAATAATGGATCAACAGGCGTTCTTTCCTTCTTGGACCTTAAATCGACTGGGAGGAGTCAGACAATGCAAAAATCAGTAAGATCATTCAAATCTATAAGATGCTCAGTACCACTTAGCAGGGAGGAAGGAGACAATGAATGCTAGGGTTTTGGTGAAGTTACCCATTGAGGGCCTCACTGGGGAGGTGATAATTGAGCAAAGACTTGAAGACTATAGGAGAAGGCCGTGCAGATATCTGGGAGAAAGGCTAACATAGGGCTCTACAGCAGAAAGACTCCACACATGTTCTATAAACAGAAAGGTGGGCAGTGTTGCTGGAGCGGAGTGAGCAAGGGGGACAGTATAGGTGACGAGGATGGCGAGGTAAGAATGGGGACAGCAGATCTTGTCAGGGCTCATCTGACACTGTAAGAACTTGAGCTTTGCCTTTGTGGGAGGTGCTGGAATTCACAAGGCTTATTACAGAGTTTATTCCAGAATAAATACTCAACAGAATTTGATGAATGAAGGAATTCTCTGGGAGATGACTTGCAAAAGCCTCTTGTGGCTTCTGCTTAGACTAATAATAATGACATAAAGAAATATTTTAGCATAGATGTTTTAACACAAATATTTTTAACAATGAGATAGTCGTACTCACCTGGAGCCAGGACTCAAATACTTCACATACTGGCCATGTGATCTGGATACATTGTGAAGCCTCTCAATGCCTCAGTTTCCTCATCTATAAAATGAGAGAAATAATAATACCTATTTCATAGAATTTTGATGATTAAATATGCTTATACATGAAAGGAAAATGTAAGAGCCATGCGGGTTTTCTTTAAATGTTTATTTATTTTTGAGGGAGAGGTAGAGAGAGCCCACGAGAGCAGGGGAGGGGTAGAGAGCAAAGAAGACAGAAGATCTGAAGAGATCTTCACCATCCTCTAGATGGTGAGGTTGACGAGGGTGAAGAAGGAACTACAGGCGTCAGGATGTAAGAATCATCTCTACTGAGAGGCACTGCTATCCCTTGAGGGTATTAATGTAAATATTACAATAGAGGGACACCTGGGTGGCTCAGTAGGTTAAGCGTCCGACTTGGGCTCAGGCCATGATCTCGCGGTTCGTGGGTTCGGGCTCTGCGTCGGGCTCTGTGCTGACAGCTCAGAGCCTGAAGCCTGTTTCGGATTCTGTGTCTCCCTCTCTCTCTGACCCTCCCCTGCTCACGCTGTCTCTCTCTCTTCTCTCTTTCTCTCTCAGAAATAAATAAAACATTAAAAAAATATATTACAATAGAAACTGTGAATTAAACTTCAGAGAAATCTATCTTTCAGTCAGGCTTGGTTTACTTTCTACAAGACACGGTTCAAAGGAAGTTTCTTTCTAGCTCCCATCCCTGCACACCTGTGTCACCAGGCCCTAATATGCAGACAGAAGATACAATCTATTCATGTAGGTTACCATTGCATTCTCTAAGGCAGTTGTAATACAGCCTGGGAAGCTTCTTAATTCACGACTGGGAAGTGTTTTCCACTACAAGGAACGAACCCATGACTCGCTTGAGTTAACGTGAGTATCTCCGTGCAGATGTTCAATGTAATTTTTTATCCACAGCAAATACCAGAGGTGTAAATATTACTTTTCCTAATCTGTAGCCACTCCTAAATTTAGTACTCTTTCTTTCTTTCTTTTTCTTTCTTTCTTTCTTTCTTTCTTTCTTTCTTTCTTTCTTTCTTTCTTTCTTTCTTTCTTTCTTTCATATTTGTTGATTTGTTTAAGATTTATTTATTTTGGGGAGAAGGCAAGCCAGGAGAGGGGCAGAAAGATGGGGACAGAGGATGCCAAGCAGGCTCTGCACCCACAGGCTGCCAGCAGTGAGCCGGAGCTGGGGCTCAAACTCACCTACCCTGAGATCAGGACCTGAGATTAAGTCAGAAGCCTAATCTACTGAGCCATCCAGGACACAGAATCCGAAAAGGGCTCCAGGCTCTGAGCTGTCTGCACAGAGCCCAATGGGGGTTTCCAACTCCCCAACCGTGAGTTCATGACCTGAGCTGAAGCCTGTGGCTTAACCGACTGAGCCCACCAGGCGCGCCCCCTAACCCCCCTCCCTCCGCCCGGTACTCATGGTTCAGAAGCTTGTGACCCACACCGATCTTGCCTTTACTTTTTGTTAATTTCCTTGATCACATCCATGTCTGACGGGTCCTTTCGGTGGCTCTGGAGGCAGATGCCTGGCTCGAAATCCTGGGACATTCTTAGCCGTGTGTGACGTTGGGCAAATGACTCCGTGTCCGTGGGCCTCAGTTTCCTGCATAATAAAGTAGGGATAATAAGGCCACCTGCAACCTACAGTTGTCACAGAGAATCAAATAAGGTAGCCGTGCAGTGCGCATAGGGCAGCCGTGCGCAAATACTACGTGAAACTGCGGTGAAAGGTATCAACTCTTATTGGCACCTCAGCCAGCCGGCTCGGGCTATTTTTGACCATCTTTGCTCTTGAATCCTGTAGTCGATCAGCACGTGCTTGTGCTCTAACTGTGCCATTGCTCTCCCCCCCCCACCCCCGCGCCCGCGGGGCCCTGTTTGGGAGGGCGCCTCGCCTTCTGCAAGCACTCTCCCCTCCGCGGCCCCAGACTGCAGCCCCTTCGAGGAACACCAGGGAGACCCGCGGACACCCGCCCCAGCCGCCCCACCCCCGCCCTGACTGTCGTCTCGTTGCAGGATGTTCTGGAAGCTCTCGCTGTGCCTGTGCCTGGCGGCGGTGCTGGTGAAGGCGGCGGAGGCCCGGAAGAACCGGCCGGCGGGCGCCATCCCCTCGCCCTACAAGGACGGCAGCAGCAACCACTCGGAGCGATGGCAGCACCAGATCAAGGAGGTGCTGGCGTCCAGCCAGGAGGCCCTGGTGGTCACCGAGCGCAAGTACCTCAAGAGTGACTGGTGCAAGACGCAGCCGCTGCGGCAGACGGTGAGCGAGGACGGCTGCCGCAGCCGCACGGTGCTCAACCGCTTCTGCTACGGCCAGTGCAACTCCTTCTACATCCCGCGCCACGTGCGCAAGGAGGAGGAGTCCTTCCAGTCGTGCGCCTTCTGCAAGCCGCAGCGCGTCGCCTCGGTGCTGGTGGAGCTGGAGTGCCCCGGGCTGGACCCGCCCTTCCGACTCAAAAAGATCCAGAAGGTGAAGCAGTGTCGCTGCATGTCCGTGAACCTCAGCGATTCGGACAAGCAGTGAGCACGGGCGGCGCGCCGTCGGCTGGGCCGCCGCCGCCTGCGTCCCCGGCCTCCGCGCCCCGCGGCCCGCTCCGCAGCCAGCACGTTTCCCGGGGCTGTCGGCGCCCGGCCACAGGCGCCCGGGTCACAGGCGCCCCGGCCACACCCGCCCCGGTCACAGGCGCCCCGGCCACAGGCGCTCGGGTCACAGGTGCCCCGGCCACACCCGCCCCGGTCACAGGGGCCCCGGTCACAGGCACCCCGGCCACACCCGCCCCGGTCACAGGGGCCCCGGCCACAGGCGCTCGGGTCACAGGCGCCCCGGCCACACCCGCCCCGGTCACTGGCGCCCCGGTCACAGGCACCCCGGCCACACCCGCCCCGGGTCACAGGCGCCCCAGGTCACAGGCGCCTCGGCCGCAGGCGCCGCGGCCGCAGGTGCCCCGGCCACACGCGCCCCCGCGCCCCGGCCACACGCGGAGCTCCGCCCGGGTGCCTTCCTGGCCGACCGCGGGCCCCCGCTGTGCGTCCCAACCAGGCTGCGTTGCAGGCCCCACGGACGCGGCTGGAAACCCACCACCCGGCGGCTGGCGGCCGGAGAGGGCCTTCCCGGGGCCGCCCCGCCAGCCCGGCATTGATGTTTCCACCGTGTGGAAGAGCGAGTCTTTCCTGGCCCTCACCCTACACTCCAGCTCCCCCTTCCCAGGACGTGAAGGACGCGGCCTCACGCCTCTCCCTCTCGCGCTGGGCCGGGGCCCTCCAGCCCAGAGGGTCCCGTGGGGAAGGGGGAGCTGCCCCTCGCGCTGCTGTGATGCGGATCTGGACGACGTCCATCCACAGGGAGGTTCTCCTAAACCCCGATTCCGAGAAGACGACTTGAGCCACTGGGATCATGAAATGGGCTTCCCGGGGGACCTTGCTCAGCAGGCCACACCCTCCCCTCTCCCCAGCCCTCGCCACCTCTTCCTCACTTCCCCCACCTCCCGCATCTGTGGACTCAGATGAACCCTGGGGTGCATGCTCTTATTGCTGCAATTAGAATATTATTACACACAAAGGTCTCCGTATTAACGCTGGTTTTGTAATTGACCTGTATTGTAAAGAGCTGTTAAAAGGCGCTATAGACCTATCCATGTATTGTGCCACGTGTTCGGACTCTGGCTTCGCAGCACTGTTCTGAGTAAGGCCCACCCAGCGTGTCGCTCAGAAATAATGCCTAGTCAGCAGTTCACTGTCATGCACCTATTCTTAGATTGGGCAGGGAGACGCCAGGTGATTTGACATTGTGATTTGACAATGAACACTATTTCACTGAAGGTCCTAAAGCATTGCAGCACAATATAGGAAGTGGGTTGGGAGGGAGGGGTGCAGGGAGGAGGCTCACTGGGAAGTCGGCAGGGGGAACTTCAGAGCCCTGTGATATTTAATTTGCATATGTGGGGTGAGAAGTTAACGCTACTTTACTGCCATGACACTAAACAAAAAATATTTCCTGGTGAAAGAAATATTTAAAAAGCACCAGGAGCCAATTCGCTTTGTGGTGTAGGAGGAAATAGAAAATAAAATACATAGGACAGCAATCTAGTTAAGCTGTCCCTACAGAAGCTTCCTTTTCAAAGAATGGAATTTAAAAACAACAACAACAAAAAGGATGACCAGCTTACCTTTCATTTTTATGAATCATTGAGGTTTCCATGTTGTGATCTCTTGGCATAAGAAAGTTGACATAATTTATTATCCTGCAAAACTATACTTACACGGATTCCCTTTGCCAGATTGCTCCACAAAGGCTTCCCTGTGGGTAACGTGTATGGAATCTGTAAATGTGAATTAGATGCCATTGGTGGGAATCAGCACACTCTGACATCCTCTCATTGGTAATTCCCAAGCACTCAGTCCCAAGTGCCGCTGCCAGAGGCACTCAGAAAGACCCATTTCCAGGTTTGTGAGACCCTCTGCGAGCTGCTGCTCGGGAAACTGACCTTTGACAGTGAGGGGGAATCCGGAGGTATTCACCTGGAGAGCAGGGTGCGGCATGACGGTGCCTCCATTTCCTGCCCTTACACTGCAAGTTTCATTTCTGTCCCTTCTGTAACCCCATGACTCCTGAGCAGAATGTGCCATTGCACAGGGGGAACTGGTTTTAGGAATGGTTATGCACAGCCCGAAATCAGGAGGCAGAACTCAACAGAGATCCTTGAAGGCTGGTACCTTGGGCTGGAGAAAAGGAGTGGAGAGTGTGTCCAAGTTCAGAATTGATTTTCGCACTTAATGGAACACCTCAAGTCAGACTCAGTGCAGAACACACAAGCAGAAATGCTGCGAAGGAAGGAAGTCCACATCACACGACCGTAACTGAGGCCAGTGGGGTAGAGCAGGGGAGAGTGGACGGGAGTCTCTGGCTGACAGCCAACCCTGTCATTTTATTAACACAGAACCCAAATCCATAGGGGAAGGGTTAAGCTATGAACTCACCGAATACGAACATGAGCACACTCTCTTTGAACCCAATCGTGGGTGTAGCAATGGAAGCAATATGATATGCTGCAGTGTGAAGCTCCTTCTGGGGTTTGTACAAAGTTTACCTTCTAATGGCTCAAATTGTATTTAATTGTTTTTTGTCTGTTTATAAATGAAGAAAAGCTCTAAGTATAATGTAATTATTTTATAGGTGTGCTATTAAATTATAGAACAAATAAAGATACTCTAGGATTATGTGTGATCCTGGTGTGATGTGCCATAAAAATGGAATTCGGAACTTGTTTCAGTGGGCAATGAAGGAGCACTGTGTGTTCAGGGTGCTTTTGTCCAGTCATGGTGAATTCAGTCCTTAGTCTACATCGCGCAGCCTCCTTCGGGGAGGCTGGCATCGTCAAAGCGAATCAGGATCAGGCATTCAAGGAGCGGAGGTGAAGGGGATGGCTCTCGGTCCTGGTCTTGGGGAGTTTCCAAGCCTCTTACCGATTGCTCAGCAGCTGAAGACAGAATTCTTGTGCTCTTCCTCTTCTCGTTGTGCTCTTTGAATAAGGAACGCAGAAGCTCATCTTCCTTGTAGTGAGCCGGGTACCACACTTGTCTCTTCAAGAAGCCGGGACCTGTGCTGAGTTTTGTCCATTTTCACAATCACTTTTGACACATTTCAACATTTCTTAATATCACAGTGTTTCTGTTTTTCAACGAATTGACTTATATGGCATTCACGTAACTCAATTACCAATAAAAAATAAACACTATACTAAAATTGCATATGGTTGATTTACTCGATGGATTTCAAAGGAATGAAGTTTAACTTAATACATAATTTATCTTAGTTTATTAAATGGGGCAGGATATTCCACTTAAATGAGGCTAAGATATTTCGAGTCACTTGTTTCTGAAGCTGGTTGATAAGATTTTTAAGTTATAAAGTCAATGAAAATGAATTTTTGCTATTGAGTGAACCACGTAAGAATGTATGTATCCCTAGAAAGCGCCTTTGATAATTGATCTATCACCACTGTTGATTAGCTCTACATCAGAGATAACCAATAAGACCAAGTCATAAATAATACAGTTAAAACTTGTTACCATCAGGTTATCATTTGAATCCTTCTTTTTTTTAATTAAAAAAAAATGTTTGCTTTTGAGAGAGAGAGAGAGAGAGATACAGAGTGCAAGCAGGGAGGGGTAGAGAGAGAGACACAGAATCCCAAGCAGGCTCCATGCTCTAAGCTGTCAGCACAGAGCTTGACGCAGGCCTAGAACTCATGAACTGCGAGATCGTGACCTGAGGTAGAGTCAGATACTTAACCGACTGAGCCATCCAGGTGCCCCAGATCTGAATCCTTCTTAACCTCCACCCACCATTACCACCTTTTTCACCCAATCCCACCGCCACTACTTCTCAGGCAAAGAAGGCAGTGATGCCATATACCATCAGGGGGAAATGAGAAAACAGGTAGTTTTTGTTGTGATGATGGTGGTTGTACCCATTGGCATTTCTGGGTTGCTGGTCACTCTACTACTTACTCCGTCTGGGATACATCAGGGAAGGGGGCGAAAGCCAGGGAAATCCCTGTAATGTCATTCCTTAGATCCAAAGTTTCCTACCTGATCTGCCTTTTTTTCTTCACCTCTTAGAGCCTCATTATATTTGAGATCTGTATTATGTGTATACATATGTGTATATATATCCCATACACATATATGTTCCAAAGTGTATAGTGCAAGGAGTAGGCAGAATGTGTCTACTCCATCTTGTGTGGAATCAGAAACCTTATGAATCTCTGTAGATGTACTACCTATTCCCTAAGGTTTGTGGTGCGTAAACCATATAGTTCGGTGTATGTATTATGTATAAACCAAGATGTTCAACATACTTGCCTCATATTTCTTACGTGTTACTATTACATGATATCAATCATATGGCGAATCAATATGACATTTTACAGACTGTCCATAAAATCCAGGCTATTTCAGATTATATCTTGATAAAGGATGTAAGAACTTGCATCGACGGGGCACCTGGGTGAGTCAGTCAGTTAAGGGTCTGACTTCAACTCAGGTGATGATCTTGTGATTCACAAGTTCGAGCCCCGCATGGGGCTCTGTGCTGACAGCTCAGAGCCTAGAGCCTGCTTCAGATTCTGTGTCTCCCTCTCTCCTTGCCCCTCCCCTGCTCACTCTCTGTCTCTCTCTCAAAAATAAATAAACAATAAAAAAAGAGAACGTGCATAGACTTGAGGGTAAGACCTACAAACATGAAGCACTGTTCATCCTGTGGAAAGCCCAATGGCATCCACTTCTCCTTCCTGATAGGTGCAGCCAAAAACATATTTGCTAGGTCAAGTGCTGAATGATGTTTTAACCTACTCTAGCAAAAGAAAACAAGCCAACAAAAACCACATTGTACACACTCAGCTACACCTGGGGCTACTGTCCTATCACCTGCCATGCTCTATTTGATTTTTGTAGGAACTGGTCTGATGAACTACATGGGGGTAGGATACAAGTCACCATGATATTCGAGTCTTTGAAAGTTTCATTAGTTTACTCCCCTCCCTTTGGAATTCAGCATTGTTTTTCATTTACTCTTTCTGCTGAGGTAGGAAGCTTCAGAAATGTCTACTTGCCCCTCCGTATTACATAAACTCTTGTCCAAGAAGTCAAAGAATTAATTTGAGGGTTCTTCAAACTACCCTGAGTGTCCCCAACAGCTAGGCATTTGGAGGTTAGGGCAAGGACCAAGAGACCAGTGAGCCCTCTGAGAACCAGATGTTGGCTAGGACTCTGACGGCCCTTACATATCCCTCACCTTAATATGGAGCCATGTTGGTTTAATGGGTCTCCAAGTATTTGTGTATATTCAGAACCATTGTTCAATAATCTTCAAAAGTTCTGAGCATTCCTCTTTATCCCCATAGCACATTTGCCTTAGTAAGTAGTTCTAATTTCCCTGCTTAAGTACTAGGGGAATAACAAATGAATATATCTGCCTTAGTAGCGAAGGGTCCTTACTTCTAATGCTTTTTATTTGTTTCTCAGAGAGAGAGAGAGAAAGAGAGAGAGACAGCATGAGCCGGGGAGGGTCAGAGAGAGAGGGAGACAAAGAATCTGAAGCAGCCTCCAGGCTCTGAGCCAGCTGTCAGCACAGAGCCCGATCTGGGGCTCGAACTCACAAACCGTGTAATCATGACCTGAGCCGAAGTCGGACGCTTAACTGACTGAGTCACCCAGGTGCCCTTGAAGGGTCCTTACTTCTAAAGAGCCCCTCTTTCAGCCGGTGGGTTCCAGTCTGATCTGGAAACTGACCAAGAATTGTGAGTTTTACTAAGATACTGCCCTATCTCTGATAATCCATCATTGATTTCTTTTGACTGTATAAATTAAGCAGTACCCTTGTTTGTAGCCTATCGATCTCATATCCAGGAACACCACATTCTGTGATCCAACTCCAAGCTGGAATTCTCTGGATATCACTCCACTCCCATCACTCTTTGCAATAACTTTGCCCACAATACTCCTGAAAGTTAAGCATTGGCATCTGGCTTCTATTATTTTGAGATCTTGCTCAAAATAATATAAATTCCATCAGGGAGCCTCATTTCATAGCAGCATCACTTCCTACTGTTAGCTCTGAGCTACAGACAACAGGCATGGCTGAGCTGCTGAGTTCTGCTGCTGTTCCGGACACAAACACAGGCAACACTGCTTTGGTGAACGTAGGCTCTCCTGGGGCCGTCGCTGGCTGATGGGTTTTTTAGCTTTCCGTAGCAGACTCACATTAGCATGCTGAGCCTAAGCAACCTTTCCTCCACCATGCACCATGGAAGCTCTCACAATTTTATTTTGCTGAATATGGATCCATTTCTGTGATACTCTAAGAATCATGCTAGTATCTTATCACCATGTCTGGGGTATTTGCCACAATGTTAAATTCTTAATCATGAGCGAGTGTTCCCATGGTGATATCCAGCTTACCACTCTGCTGGGAGCAGATCCAGCACCCTCAGGACATGATCCTGTACTTACTTTCCTGGATGCTGCAATGACTTCTCTCTCATCCCTTAACTGACCCAGCACATCTCGAGTAGGGGTGGGTGCCTAACAAGAGGCTTATCAGGGTCAGGGGGATTGGGGAGTTTGAGATCCTTGACCACATTTACCAAGGTATTCCCATCTCAATTTTAAAGTTTTAGTCCTTCCCTATTAGGATGCTAACCTTGCCACAGAAGACTTGTTGGAACCAAGAATCTAAACTTTTCGGAAATAGTACCATTTGTATAGTTGAGTCTGCCTGGATGTAGGAGACGAATTAAACTCTGCCAGAGGCCATATTGCCTTCATCTTCTAAGTGAATTGGTCATCAATCACCCTGAGTCTTCAACAAATCCATGCCACTCGGAAGTTGTTCCCCAATTCGAAAGTCCTTACAGTCACACTGTACCTGATAGTTCGTCTTTTAGGTTTATTTATTTCTTTTGAAAGAGAGGGAGAGAGCAGGAGAGAGGCAGAGAGAGATGGAGACAGAGAATCCCAGACAGGCTCCATGAGGTCAGTGGAGAGCACCACACAGAGCTCAACTTCATGAGCCCTGAGATCATGACCCAAGTCAAAATCAAGAGTCAGGCATTTAACCCATGTGCCTTATAATTCTTAAGCACCAAAAGTATTGCACCACCCAGGAGTCTCCACACCAACATCCCACCTCAGTTTGTGCCTGGGAAAACTATTAGCAGGGAACGCTACAGCACACAGGGGGCCATGGCAACTGACTGCCAAGTGATCCACCTCCAAATCCCATGTTAGAGTGCACTTTCTGGGACCGCCCCCGGAACCATCGTAGACTGGTCTTAGATTGGTCTGAGACAAAGTGTCTTGTGCAGAAGGTTTCTTGAGGAGTAATCTCAGAATATAGACCTGTAAGGAAGTGAGGAAATAGGATCGTGAAGCAGGAAGATTAAACTGGTTGCAACTGAGGCCTCATCTGATCCCATGGGGAGTTGTGGTGCTGTGATAGTGATTAAAGTTGTCCCGATGGCATCAAGGAGGACAGGGGTTTGGATCCCACAGCCAGTCACTGGTTTCAGGGCATCCCTGAAACCCTCTTAGTGAGGGATCCAATTTTGATCCATCAGCAGTTGATGAATTCGTTGGGGTGGGGTGAGATGGGATGGGTAATCATACTCTCATACTCTGAAGAGAGTATCTGAGTGGATCCCATAATATTCACCTTAGTGTGCGTGTTAGGGGAAAGAGGATAGAGTGTGGGAGGAAGGGGGAGACAGAAAAGAATGCGGATGACCTTGAAAGAGAAGCAAATGAGGTTCCACTTGATTTGATAAGAAACAGAAAATTGCTGACAAATTTGATCGAGGCTCATTCTGGTCACAATATGCAAGGTGACTGGAGGGAACAGAATCCACATCCAGACTAGCCAACTCAGTGGCTCTTATAAGAAGTTAGACTGAAGATTGGGGCCAGACAAGGTAATAGAACTGAATCTGAAAGCGAAAAGTACATGAAATATTCACAGAATTTGGTGACTAAAGAGGAGTACGCTTGCGTAAAAGATGGGCAACCCCACGCAAGTGAGGTGACGACGTGGGTTTTTGGAGATGGTAGGTCTGCAGTGACAGTGAAATGTTCTAAATGAATCTGTCCCGTTTGAAGAAATAGGACTGGAATTGGACAAACACACCAGGGCCAAACTTGTAAAGAAGCAGCAAAATCATTACTAAACCCATGAGCACAGCTGAGACTTCTAAGGGCGAGGGAGAGAATAAGGAAAGAGAGACCCTTGAAGACAACACAGTTGTGAGCTGTGTAGACCCACTTCTGAATTTTCTTTTTTCAATAAATACAATAGAGTGCTGTAAATGTATTTTCCTTTTCTCATGATTTACTTAATAACATCTTCTCTCTAGCTTGCTTTATTGTAAGAAAGCTGTGTATAATACACGTAACATAAAAAAGTATGTGTTAAACCCCTTGGGAAGATGGCCGAGTCGGAGAACTCTAAGCTCACCTCGTTCCACATTTACAACTAGATATAACTCACATCTAAGTTAAAAAAGGAAAGAAAGCAAAGGAAAAGAAAAAAAACAGATCCAAAGACTGGCAGAAAAAACTCCGCAACTAAATGTAGAGAAGCTGCATCTGACAGTTGAGGAAGGACAGAAAGGGTGGTTGGGAGCTGCCCGCAGGAGGGAGGGCTCTGTGGGTGCAGAGAGGGGAAAGCACCAGAGAGACCACACAGGAAAAACAAATCCCTGTAACGTCTGGCCTTGAAAACCAGAGGAGCTGAATTCCATGAGTTTGTATAACCAGTAGGACTTGGAGCCTGGAGCTTTAAAAGTCAGCTGACTCAGCACTGAGTGAACCTGGAGAGCCCAGTCTTCGCCCTTAAAGAGACAACAGCCCAGAGCAAGGTAACAAAGAAGTGCCAGTTTGCACAACAGGAGGGAGATGTGTTTATACTGATTTTGGACTGTGTTTGGAGACTTCTCTGTGGAAAAAAAAATAGCTGGTAGATTTCATTTTCCTCCCCCGCCCCCCTAGCATAAGCACAAAGCCATCTGCAAGAGGTGGTGCTGCACAGCACTTGCTGCCTAATGGCTAGAAGCGCACCCTTTTTACGATTTCTCCTGAGGACCTGCGCATTCTAAGCCTGTTGGCCTCAGCCCTGGGCTCGGTTTAAATTTTGTTAATGCTGCGCGGTACCCTGCCCAGCCACCACCTCCACACGCCATTCCTTTGCAGGCACCATGTTTCAGGGGATCCAGCCTAGGACTAATGGCTCGGTGCAAATTTGCCCCATCCACTTGTCCCACACACAGACACTGTGCGCCCCCGCCATGAGAACCACCGCCATGTTCTCACCAGGCAGTAGGAGATATGGCCTAGGATTAGCAGCTCAGTGCCAATTTTCTAATAGTTGATGGTTACCAGGGGGGAGGTTGTTGGAGAAGATTGATAAAATAGGTGATGGGGATTAAGGAGAACACGTGATGAGCACCAGGTGTGGTATGGAAGTGTTGAGTCACTATATCGTGCACCTGAAACTAATATTACAATGTATGTTAATTGACATTTAAATAAAAACTTCAAGTTTTTTTTCTAATACTGCTGCCCTACCCCTGAGCGCTTCTTCAATCACATGCCCTCAGAGCGGGTCTGCCTGGGTTTCAGTAACATTATAGAGAGCAAGCACAGTCCACAATAGGCAGAGTCAGTGCAGGTATCTGAATTGAAAGAAAAAAGCTACCGAGACAAAATAGCAGAATGTAAGCAATACACATAGAAGATTCCCCTGAAGGAACTCACCAAACTCCACACCCGAAAAACAAACAACCCAGTGAAGAAATGGGCAGAAGATATGAACAGACACTTCTCCAAAGAGGACATCCAGATGGCCAACAGACACATGAAACAATGCTCAGCATCTCTCCTCATCAGGGAAATACAAATCAAAATCACACTGAGATACCATCTCATGCCAGTCAGAGTGGCTAAAATGAACAAATCAGGAGACACTAGATGCTGGCGAGCATGTGGAGAAATGGGCACCCTCCTACACTGTTGGCGGGAATGTAAACTGATGCAGCCCCTCTGGAAAACAGTGTGGAGATTCCTCAAAAAATTAACAATTGGACTCCCCTAGCACCCAGCAATAGCACTGCTTGGAATTTACCCAAGGGATACAGGAATGCTGATGCATAGGGGCACATGTACCCCAGTGTTCATAGCAGCACTCTCAACAAAAGCCAAAACATGGAAAGAGCCTAAGTGTCCATCAATGGACGAATGGATCAAGATGTGGTTCATCTCTATGATGGAATACTACACGGCAATGAGAAAGAATGAAATCTGGCCATGTGTAGCAACATGGATGGAACTAGAGGGTGTTATGCTGAGCAAAATAAGTCAGGCAGAGAAGGACAAATACCATACGTTTACACGTATAGGAGGATTAGGAGGAATTTAACGGAGGACCATAGGGGAGAAGAAGGGGAAAAATAGTTGGGGAGAGGGAGGGCGGCAAACCATGAGAGACTCTTGAATGCCGAAAACAAACTGAGGGCTGAGGGCGGTGGGGGGAGGGGAAGGGGGATGATGGGCATGGAGGAGGGCACTTGTGGGGATGAGCACTGGGTGTTGTATGGAAACCAACTTGACAATAAACTATTAAAAAAAAAAGAAGATTCCCCTGAAGAGTCAGGTTCTGATGAACAGGGGCACTCCACTGCAGGGCACTACAGAATCTCTTCTTCCTAAAGCCCCCACTTTCAAGAGCAGAAGATGTAGCTGACTTTCCTGACACAGAGAAACAGACACAAAGAGCTAGACAATGTGAGGAGACAGAGAAATATGTCCCAAATGAAAGAACAGGAAAAATCACAGTAGGAGATCTAAAAAAAAAACAAACAAAAAAAACAAAAAGACACCCGGAAATAAGGAATACGCCTGATAGAGGATTTAAAGTAATGCTTTTAAAGATATTTACGGGACTTCAGAAAGGGTAGAGGACTGAGATCCTTGGCAAAGAGACTTTTTAAAAATCAGAGATTTTCAAGAGATTCTCAAGAACAAGGGGCGCCTGGGTGGCTTAGTCGGTTAAGCGTCCGACTTTCGCTTAGGTCATGATCTCGCGGTTCGTGGGTTCGAGCCCCGCGTCGGGCTCTGTGCTGACTGCCAGCCCAGAGCCTGGAGCCTGTTTCAGTCTGTGACTCCCTCTCTCTCTGACCCTCCCCTGCTCACGCTGTCTCTCTCTCTCTCTCTCTCCTAGAAATAAATAATTAAAAAAATATTTTAAAAAATGTTTAAAAAAAATCTCAAGAACAAAATTAAAAATATGACAGATGGAATAAATAGTAGACTATAGGAATGCATCAGTGACCTGGAGAATAGAGTAATAGTTAAGCTGAACAGCTGAGAAACAAACACTACGTCATGAGAATAGATTTAGAGAGCTCAGTGACTCCATTAAGCATAATAACATTCCCATTATGGGACTCTGAGAAAAAGAAGAGAGAAGGGGGTGCAGAAAATGTATTTGAAGAAATAGTAGCTTGTAAACTCCCCAAATATGGGAAGGTAACAGAATCCAGATTCAGGAGGCTCAGAGAGCCCCCAACAAATTCAACCCAAGGAGGTCCACACCGAGACATATAGTAATTAAAACTGCAAAAAAAAAATAGTGAAGAAAAGTTTAAAGGTTGAAAGAGAAAAGATGATGCTTATATACAAAGGAACTCTGTAAGACTATCAGCTGTGGCAGAGTGGATTAAAAAAAAAAAAGACCTATCCCCGTGCTGCCTACAGGAAGCTCTTTATAGACCTAAAGTCACCTGCAGATTGAAAGTGATGAGATGGAGAAACATTTGTCATGCAAATGGATATCAAAAGAAAGTGAGAATAGCAACACTTCTACTGGACAGCAGCCCAATAAAAACAAAGTCTGTAAAAAAAAAAAAAAAGACAAAGAAGGACTGTATATAAACATATACAGTTTATGTATAGTATGTTATACAATATAAACATAGTATTGGAAGTCCTTGGGGTGCCTGGATGGCTCAGTCGGTTGATTTCAGCTCAGGTCATGATCTCACAGTTAGTAAGATTGAGCCCCACATTGGGCTCTGCCCTGCCTGCTTGGGTTTCTCTCTCCCTTTCTCTGCCACTCTCTCTCCAAAACTAAATAAATAACAAACAAACATAGTTCTGGAATTCCTAGCCACAGCAATCAAACAAGAAGAAGAAATAAAAGGCATCCAAACTGTTAAGGAAGAAGTAAAATGTACACTATTTGCAGGTGACATGATACAGACTCCACCAAAAAAATGGCTAGAACTGGGGTGCCTGGGTGGCTCAGTTGATTAAGCATCCAACTCTTGGTTTTGGCTCAGGTCATGATTTTATGGTTCGTAAATTTGAGCCTTGTGTCAGGCTCTGAGCTGACAGCGCAGAGCTTGCTTGGGATTTTCTCTCTCTCTCTCTGCATTTCCCTCTGTCTCAATCTCTCTCTCTCAAAATAAATAAATAAATTTTTAAAAAACTGCTAGAACTGATACGTGAATTCAGTACAGTTGCAGGTTACAAAATCAATGTGCAGAAAACTTTTGCATTTCTGTACACCAATAATGAAGCAGTAGAGAGAGAAATTAAGAAATCAATCCCATTTACAATTCCACCCAAAATAGTAAGAAAGCTAAAAAAAAACCTAACCAAAGAGGTGAAAGACCTGTTCTCTGAAAACTAAAAACATTGATGAAATAAATTTAAGTTGATGCAGAGAAATTGAGAGAGCTTCCATGTTCGTGGATTGGAAGAATAATTACTGTTAAAATGTCTGTACTACTCAAAGCAATCTGCAGATTTAATACAATCCCTATGAAAATAACAACAGCATTTTTTTTAACAGAACTAGACCAAACAACCCCAAAGAACCACAAGATACCCAAGATAGTGAAAGGGATTTTGAAAAAGCAAAGCAAAGCTGAAGGCATCAGATTTCCAGGCTTCAAGTTATATTACAAAGCTGTAGTAATCAAAACAGTACAGTATTGGCACAAAAATAGATACATAGATCAAAGGAACAGAGTAGAGAACCCGGAAATAAACCCACAATTATATGGTCAAGGAATCTTTGACAAAGGAGGAAAGAATATCCAGTGGGAAAAAGAAAGAACAAGTGGTGCTGGGAAAACTGTACAGCCACATGCAAAAGAATGAAATTGGACCGCTTTCTTACACCATCCACAAAAATAAGTTCAAAATGGATTAAGGACCTAAATGTGATTTCTGAAACCATAAAAATCCTTGAAGAGAGCTCAGGCAGTAATATTTCTGACATCGACCATAACAACATTTTTTTTAACGTTCACTTATTTTTGAGGGAGAGAGGGACACACACAGAGCATGAGCGGGGGAGGACCAGAGAGAGAGGGAGACCCAGAATCCGAAGCAGGCTCCAGGCTCCGAGCTGTCAGCGCAGAGCCTGACACGGGGCTTGAACTCGTGAACCGTGAGATCATGACCTGAACCAAGAAGACGCCTAAACGACTGAGCCACGCAGGCCCCCCGACCATGGCGACATTTTTCTAATGTGTCTCCGAACACAAGAGAGGATAATAATAATCCAATAAACTATTGGGACTACATCAAAATAAAAGATTAGGCACAGCAAAGTAATAATCAACAAAACCAGAAAGTGACTTATTGAATGGGAGAAGATATTTGCAAATTACATATCTGATAAAGGGTTAGTAGACATCCAGATGGCCAACAGACACTCAGCATCATGGATTATAAGGGGAAAACAGATCAAAACTACAATGAGGTTATCACCTCACGTCTGTCAGAATGGCTAAAATTAAAAAAACAAATAGCAAGCGTTAGAGAGGATGTGGAGAAAGACGAACCCTGTTGTGTTGATGGGAACGCAAGCTGGTGCAGCCGCTCAGGAAACAATAATGAAGACTCCTCAGAAATTTAAGGCTAGAACTACCCTATGATGCAGGAATCACACTACTCTGTATTTATCTCTCAAATACAAAAACCACTAATTCAAAGAGATACATGCACACCTATGCTTATTATAGCATTATTTACAATAGCCAGATTATGGAAGCAGCCCAAGTGTCCATCCAAAAATGAATGAATGAAGATGCGGTATATACCTGCACACGTACATACATACACATGTATATGTATGTGTATATATATGCATGTGTATATAGTGGAATATTATTCCATATAATATGGAATGGAATATGATTCAGCCATAAAAATAATGAAATCATGCCATTTGCCATGACATAGATGGAACTAGAGTACAATGCTAAGTGAAATAAGCCAGTCAGAGAAAGACAAATACCATATGATTTCATTCCTATGTGGCATTTAAGAAACAAAACAAATGAGCAAAGGAAAAAAAGAGAGAGAGAGAGAGAGAGAAAGGCAAACCAAGAAACAGATTCTTTTTTTTTTTTTTTTTTTTTTGTCTTCCACCTCAAGGTGCAATTTATTTATTTATTTATTTATTTTTACAAATAGTTTATTGTCAAATTAGTTTCCACATAACAGTGCTCATCCCCACAAGTGTCCTCCTCCATGCCCATTCCCCCCTCCCCCCCACATCCATCAGTCCTCAGTTTTTGTCAACATTCAAGAGTCTCCCATGGTTTGCCTCTCTCCCCTTCCCCCACCATTTCCGCCCTTCTTCTCCCCCTTGTTCCTCCGTCAGGTTCCTCCTAATCCTCCTATACGTGCAAACATATGATATTTGTCCTTCTCTGCCTGACTTATTTCGCTCAGCATAACACCCTCAAGGTCCATCCATGTTGCTACACATGGCCAGATTTCATTGTTTCTCATTGCCATGTAGTATTCCATGGTATAGATAAACCACATCTTCTTGATCCATTCATCTGTTGATGGACACTTAGGCTCTTTCCATGTTTTAGCTATTGTGGAGAGTGCTGCTATGAACATTGGGGTACATGTGCTCCTATGCCTCAGCATTTCTGTATCCCTTGGGTAAATTCCTAGCAGTGCTATTGCTGGGTCATAGGGGAGTTCTATTGTTAGCCAAGAAACAGATTCTTAACTATATAGATTAAATTGATGGTTACCAGCGGGGTGGTGGATGAGGGAGATGGGTGAAATAGGTGATAGGGATTAAGGAATTCACTTTGTTGTGATGAGCTCTGGGTGATGTGAAATTGTTGAATCACAATATTTCACACTTGAAACTAATATCACACTGTATGTTACCTGTACTAAAATAAAAATTAATTTAAATCAAAATCTAACATATGTGTCCATCAACCATTTATGTTATCAAAAAGGCTTCCGATACAGCAGGCTACTAAAATTTAACTTTTGGGGGAAGTCAGAATGTTAAGTTATATGTGGATTCTTGACTGCAAGTGTTGACACCCCAGCCCCCTGTTGCTCAAGGTCAACTGTACTCCTCGAAGAGAATAGGGATAAAGGAAATGAGGGACATCCCCCAGGCAGTGTCTGCTCACTACCTGATATAGAAAGTGGGGTCTTTACTATGATTTCACTGAACCCCTCTCGTTCCACAGAGTGCCTCCATCTTTCATTTGTCTCATGCATCTCTCTGCTATCTGAGTGAGGCCAAACCTTCCTGATGAAGCACTGTTGGCTTGAGCCCCAACCCTAACTCCAATCCTGAAGGAAAGAAGTGTGTTTAAAAAGCTAGCACACACAGTTCCCCCCATAAAATCTGTTGCCAGGACATTCTTCACCTAACAAGACTGTAGCCATGAGAAAGATGTAATTGCTAATGTCGGTAGAATAGGCACTGGGTACCAACTTATGAACTGGGTGCCTAATCAAGGCTGGAGACTCTAAATTTTATGTTTGAAAGTTCAGCAAAAAGGTTTGAGAGTTGTCCAAATATTTACATCTTGTAGTTTCTTCCTTTTCTGTTTTTGTTTTGTGGTGGTATAGTTTTTTTCCTAATTGTTGTTTTATTTGAGGAGCCAAACAATATACAACTTATGTTACCATAGGCATCGCACGTCTGTTTTTCCATGTGCTAGAAGGCACTCTATTGATGGCGTCTATTTCTGAATTTATCCTGGAATTCTGTAAACTAAATATTAAAATTCTTGATCCTCACCCTTTGCTACGCTGACCAGTTACAGATAGCATTTACCAAGTGAAATATATGGATATGAAATAACGACTATTATGGAGCCATATATGGCTTACTATAACATGGCTTAAGTGTATTGCCAGTTTCTGGCTCCAAAAAAGCCTGAAACCAACAGAAAAGTCTCATTGTTGATTACTCTGCAAGGCTTGGGTTGGTCCTGTAATCCATTGAGTGGATCAGAAAGTATTGTTAATCTCTGGAAAATTTACAGTGTATGATAGGATTTAGCCATGAATCAGAAACATTTACATAAAGTCAGTGAGGACTGTATGAAGTTAACTCCAAAATTGAAGTGAATGGGGTTTTGCATAAGAATTACCAAAATGGGCCATTGTGAAATAAAAAACCCAGTGTTACAGTAACAATCAGAACACCAGACCACCGTAGGAGAAAATGTGTCCAGTGGCCTACCGACCACCCTGACTTTTTTTCTTTTTTCATTCCCGCAACAGACAAGCAAGGTTGGCTTCCAACCCTTACAAATCTCCATAATGGTCTAATGCGAGAATTTTCCTGATCTTCCCTTTGGAGGATGTTTGATAGAGTTGCTATAGTGATGTGCAAGCATCATAAACTACCCAAAGCATATTGTCTCCTTGATTCAACAGAATTGACCAGATAGGTGGTATTTGATAATTGAAAGGAGACACATTCCAAAATTTATATTTCTATATTGACTTATTTTTCAAAATTATACAAAGTCCAAAAGAATCAAAGGATATAACAGTGAAAAGATCTTTCTCTTACCTATTCCATAGCCTCCAATTTCCTTTCTCCAGAAGCAACTCATATCAGCAATTTCTTAGGAATGCCTGCAGAGATCTTATGTATGTTCGTTTCTGGATCCAGTTTCTGCATCACATTGCCCCCATTTTTACATAAAGGGAGTGCACTACACAGCTTTGCTTCTTGGGTTTTTTTCACATAACAATGACAAAGACATAAGCGTTTCTTTTTATGGATTGTTGTCTCTTAACAAAGTGTTGCACATCTTTTATATTAGTACACAAAGTGTCCCACAGCCTTTCTTTTTTAAAGCCCACATGTTATCTCCTTATTTAGAAATTTCCACTATTTTGCTTTTACAAATACTTATTGTCACTTTCTAATATGTTTAATAGATAGTTGGGCCAGCTCCTTCTTCTACTGCTCTTATTTTTCCCCAGAAAACTTTCATGGCTGCTCTTGTTTATTTTTATATATGCATTTAAAAATTTTTTTAATGTTTATTTATCTTAAAGAATGAGGAGAGACAGAACACGAGCAGGGGAGGGGCAGAGAGAGAGGGAGACACAGAATCTGAAGTAGGCTCCAGGCTCCAAGTTGTCAGCACAGAGCTTCACACGGGGCTCGAATCCACGAACCAGGAGATTATGACCGGAGTTGAAGTTGGACGCTTAGCAGACTGGGCCACACAGGCACCCCATGAATTTTAAAGTCAACTTCTTCAGTCCTTATCAACCCCCCAAATATTCTGTTGACATTTTTATTTGGATTGCAATAAGTTGAAAGATTCATTTAGGGAATACTGACATTGCCGATCATATGCTTTTCTATTTCTTAAGTGTCTCACAAGTTGTTTTCATAAAGATCTAACACATTATTTAAGTTCATTGCACGCTATTCGGTTTTTTGGTCTGCTATTTAAGTGAGGGATTTTCCCAGTTATATCGTTTAATACACGTGAAAGTTCTTCATTTCTGCATACTAAATTTTACCCTGTCAATTTACCACATTCTGTTATTGTTTGTAATAAATCTTTGGCGGATTATTCTGTTGTCTGAGTAAATAATCTAATAAACAGCAAATAAATAATATTCTACCTTCTCTCTTTCAATTTTATCCTTTAATTAAATTTTTTTTCATCATCAGAAGAGTGATAAATGGTGAAAGTAGACATCTAGTCTTGTTGTTGATTCTTAATGAGAACATTTCTAATACTTACGTTATGGTCAAAGCTGGCTTTGCCCGGAGGTCTTTGATCTTTGAAGGACATATTTATATCATTTAGACTTTTTTCATCAAAAATTATGGTAAATTGCATAAATGACTTTTTTTTTAGCAGTTGGAGGAACTCACATAATTTTTCACCACATAAAAATATTATTTTAAAACAAACATGTATACCGTGTAAAGCTATAAACATATGATCATCTTGGAATTCCAGAAATTAACCCAACTTCTTCATGGTCCTTGTGTTTGCTAATATTTTGCTCGGTATTTTTGAAGTACTATTCACAAATGTGTTGGTCTATAGTATTCTTTTTTTTTTTTTTAATAATTTTTAGGGGGCGTAGGTTAGGCTCACCAGCTGTTTGTGGGCAGCGTGTGCTGCGGAGAGGATCGGGCTGTGTGTCAGGCTAGCAAATATTTCATTACGAGGCAATGTGGAGAGCATGACTGATTCTTGCACTTATCACTCCAATTTAGAGTAATTTTCTCATCCTTATTGTACTGATAGACATCTTCCTGCAAATCTGACTTGTCCGTCTCATTGCTCATTTAGGCTTCCTCCCTACTTAAAAAAAAAGAATAAACCACATACGGGAAGCTTCTAATACCAACTGGTGGATCCAAGTACATCAGAGCAAATACAAGATTCTGAGATAGCAGCTAAGAGGGTGACTTCATCTTGGAGAAAACTTTCCTGGCTTTTTCTGTAACCTGCCTCCATGAGCATCCTTTCTCTGCTTCTTTCCATACCCACACATTTGGAAGATCTTCCATATAATTTGTGGTTTGGGTTTTCGATACCTCTAATTTTAATCAAAGATGAAGTCTGTGCTTTTGCTCCTTATTACTTTGTGATGATTTCTGAGAAGTGGTCAATATTCCCTTTATCACACCATTTTAAAACTTAAACCCCCTCCCATGGCTTTTGATTACATAATTGAAGATGCATTTCATGGGAAACAAAAATTTAAAAACACAGCCTCTCACGGCCTGAGTTCACTGATTGGCTGGGAAGTGAAAATGATCAGGACTGCCTAGTGTAACACACAGAAGGGTGACACAGGGTTCCGGAGTGTGGTCCTGACAATTCCTTCTCTTCCCTAGGTCTTCCAGCTAGCATCAAATCACTCTCTTCTTACCACGTCCTGTCTTGCTTTGCTTTGTCTTGCTTTTCTTTTTTGGTCTTGCTTTAGTTGAATGGATAGTTTTAATTCCCTCTTGGCTTTTAGTTATTTCTATTACTTTATAGAAAATCCTAAAACTTTCACTTATATTTAATTTCACAGTTTTTAAAAAATGTTTTATTTATTTCTAGGAGAGAGAGAGAGAGACAGCGTGAGCAGGGGAGGGTCAGAGAGAGAGGGAGTCACAGACTGAAACAGGCTCCAGGCTCCGAGCTGGCAGTCAGCACAGAGCCTGACGCGGGGCTCGAACCCACGAACCGCGAGATCATGACCCGAGCCAAAGTCGGAGGCTTAACCGACTAAGCCACCCAGGCACCCCATAATTTCACAGTTTTTGTAACAAAGTCTACACATATCCAATGTAATTATCTTATGCCTTTTTTTCCTTTATCTTAGCACTTAAAGCCTAGATAACACATACGCATGGAATGATCAGAGTTTGTAGGGATGGTATTAGTTTACTGAGGTTTTCCTGGCATAAGGATACTGCTTGGACCTTCAAGGGTATTCTGGTTTGAAGGACAAATGATTGATCACCCTATTTAAATTATCATAGCACCTGACATGATTTTTTGGGCTTGTTTCCCCCACTAGAATCTAAGTTCCATGAGCATAAGACCTTTCACTGTTGGTCCTTTACTTCCAAAGCCAACAACAGTTTCTGGCACATATTAGCCACTTTCTAAACATTTTCTGAAATAAATGAATGAATAGACTAGGCAAGCCCCTTAGCGTGCTTGAGTTATTTCCTTAATTTCTCCTATTCACCTCATTACTTAAAATTCTAGTCCCCTTTAAAAACACATTCATTATTGTTGTTACTGTTTACAATCTAGAGTTAATTTATTTCATTAAATTTCTATGCTCTCTGTGATTTCTTGTATGCTGACTCTTCACTTCGTCTTCATCTTTTTTTCCTTACTGAAGCATACCCTTTCGCAGGTATTTCAGCCAGGTTTCTGGGTATTAACGTCTTAGTTTTCATATGTCTGAAAAGATCTATCTCTTCCACGAGAATGGTATGATACTTAAACTGGGTATAATGGTCTTGATTCATTGTTTTCATTACACAAATTGAAGGCACTATGTACCCTTTGTTAATACATATCGTTGCTGAAGACAAATTTGCTTTCGGTATAATTATCATTCCATTGTAGGTGATGTGTACTTTCTCTCTGGGGGTCTTGAAACTTTGTAGTTACGTGGCTGGAGATTCACTTTGACTTTTCTAGGTGCAAATTTATCAGCATTTATCCTGCCTGGAATTTGTTATGCATTTTCAAGTAGAGAATTCTTGTCTCTTTCTCTAGTTCTCCATATTCGTGGCCATCTCTCCAGCCATTATCTGGCTTCTCTACCATTTCTGTTAGTTTCTCCTTATAGGATATCTCTCAGATTGGCTTCTCAGTGTATCCTGTATCTAACTTCTCTTACATATTTAAAAATGTTTTATCTCTCTGTGATATGCTCTCAGTGAATTCCTTGGCATTATCTTCCAAATTGCTAATGATCTCTTAATTTGTGTCAGTCTAGAATTATGTTTACATATATGTTATTTCAATGATTATATATTTAAAAATCTTCACGAGAATTTGCCCTATTGTTTGCATTTTTTAATTCATTTTTATGGAGTTGACTTATCCTTTCTTCCTGACATTTCCCTCTAGTGCTTTGGGAAATGTGTTTTGCAGACTTATCTTGAGGGAGTATTCATGTTCTTTCTCCCCTTAGCTCTCTATATCTAGTCATTTTCTGTCATTTCCATCAACTCTCATTTAGAATTAAATCTTTACTGGGGAGGGGGCACTTGGTTCCTGGGGAGCAGTGATACTGGAGACACTGCAGGAATCGACATGGGCCAACAAGCTAGCTTTGCCCAGTTTGCTCCACGGGGCTCTCTCCTGCTACGACATACCCACTGCTTTCTTTGCCATATCGTGTAACATCCACTGTAGTTATTTTTGATTGACTGTTGTGGTGGGTAAGCTCCACTCTAGCCCCGCATCTCTGGTGGTTAAGCCCAGTTTGGTTTCCCTCCATAATTGGGGCATGTTTAGCTCCCATTACCTTGTACAGATTCCTCTCTCACTCCGCCTGCACTCCCTACTTCCTTTCCTCCTTCCTTCCCTCTTTGCAGCCCCCTCTCTCCTTCCCTTACTGATTGGTTGTCTAGTTCTACCAGTTAGTGGGAAAGAAGTGTTCAAACCTCCCGCCATTATTATGGAATTGTTTGTTTCTTCCTTAAGTATGTCAGTTTTTATTTCATTTATTCTAAACCTGGTATCAATACCTACGTATTTATGACTATGTCTATTTGTGTCTTTCTAATTTGTATTTTTGTAGGCAGCATAATCTTACCTTTCAAAAAAAGTACAGGGTGATAATCTCTGCTTTTTACAGTATTTAAGCCATTAACATGTAAGGTAATTGATAAGGTTGTGTTTAAGGCTGTCATCTTGCTGGTTGTCCTCTGTCCTCTTTAATTCTGTAGTCTCCAAACTTTCTTGACTTCAAGCAATCAAATAGATTTTCAATTCCACTTTAACATGTCTATTGGCTCTTTAGCTCTACTTCCTTCCCTTACTTCTTAGTGGCCACACTAAAGGTTATACTATGTATTTTGAGGGTATACATCCTTAACTTTTCAGTCTATTTGGAATTAATATTGTCCTACTTCATGTAAAATATAGAAAACTTGCAATTTATTCCAAGGGTGGCTCAGTCAGTTGAGCGTTGGACTCTTGATTTTGACTCAGGTCATGATCTTGGGGTTTGGGGATCAAGCCCTGTGTTGGGCTCAGCACTGAATGTGGAGCCTGCATAAGATTCTTTTTCTCCCACTCAATCTGTTCCTTCCCCACTCGCATGCACATGTTCTCTCTTTCAATTAAAAAATAAAATAAACCATCAGTGTTTAAACTAAAAGCAAAATAGTTAATGTTTTATTTATTTTTGAGAGACAGACAGACTGCAAGCAGGGGAGGGCAGCGAGAGAGGGAGACACAGATCCGAAGCAGGCTCCAGGCTCTGAGCTGTCAGCACAGAGCCCCACACGGCGCTTGAACCCACAAACCGTGAGATCATGACCTGAGCCGAAGTCAGACACTCAACTGACTGGGCCACCCAGGTGCTCCAAGAACTGTTTTTTTTGTTTTATTGTTTGTTTGTTTTTAAAAATATTTTCCTAGGTATTTACCATTTCCAGTGCTTGCTCTTCCTTCCTCAAGATGCACATTTTCTTTTGGTGTCACTTCTCTTCAACTTGAACTTTCTTTACTATTCTACTCCTCACAAATATGAATAGCTTTCCTATAAATGCAAGTATCTTTCAGTCTTGAAGTATATATTCTCCTGGGATATAGAATTCTGGTTGTCAGTGTTTCTCTTCCTCCTGGGGACTTTAAAGACGATATCATCGGGCCAAAGAGACCGCTGACCCAGGAGTTTTTAGCAGCTTGGTGCAGCACCACTCCTGAAGCCTGCCCTCAGGCCCCGGCCATTCTTGTCCTAGAAATTCCACCCCTGCTGTGTCTCCAGAACCTGCCTCCTTTGTTCATTATCCAGGGCCTCCAACTAGTTGCTTTTATATTTTGTTCAGAGTTTACAGTTACTATCTGGGGAGAATGGTCTCTTGGAAGCTTACTTGGCCATACCAGTAGAACCCCAGAACTCATGTTTTAAATCTCTTTCCTACGCTGCTTCCCTAAATATTCAATGAATATTGAATAAGTCAATTCATGATATCTGTTTTATTACATTTGTTATTTACAACAGTAAACATACTATTTACAATAGTAGTATGTTGAAGGGCAAAAGGATGGTGTCAGTGGAGAGAGAGTTTCTCTATGAAGTGCTGTTTGCTTTGACTTCTGCACAGCCACTTCTTCCATGTTCTCTTCTTTTAATTCCCTGGCTAATCTTCTCCAGCTTCCTTTTGGGACCTCTCTGTTGTTTCTCTTCTAAACACTAGTTTCAACCCTATCTCCATTTTTTTTTTTTAACATCTCTTCCAGATTCCCCAGGTGATTTCAACAATCTACCTGATTTCAAGTATCACTTCAATGTAGATCGCTTTTACTTCAAAATCTTCAGAATTACAGCTCTCGAGTTCTTCATCAATATCTTCCAGCTACTAGAAATCGCAACTGCGTGTCTAGCACACCTTGTGGATTCTCCACTCCCTTTCAGCCCTTAACTTTTTTCCTTTCCTTCCTTTCATTTAGTTCTTCATGAAATCAATACATCTTTATTGAGTGCCACATATTGCTTTTAATGTTACAGATTTAGTCTCGAGGGAAAACAGTCTCTGTCCTTTAGGATTTAAATTTCTTATTTTGTGTTTTTTAAATTTTTTAGAGAGAAGGAGAGCATGTGAGTAGGGGAGACGGAGAGAGAAGGAGAGAGACAGAGAATCCCAAGCAGGCTCTATGCCCAATGCGGAGCCTGAAGTGGGGCTCAGTCTCACAATTGTGAGATCATGACTTGAGCTGAAATCAAGAGTCGGACCCTTAACTGACTGAGCCACCCAGGTGCCCCTGCCTTTCTGGATTTAAACTTGAGAGAGTGACAGGCTGTAAACTAATAACTATATAGAGGTAGATTTAAGGATAAAATTGCTTTTCTTGAAAGGCTTATCAGAGGTTTCTCCGAGGCACTGACGTTTATGAAGAAATTTGATTAAAGCATTTCCCCATCACCTTTGTTGATGCAGAGCCACACTTGGCCAAATAACCCACTCAAGAATCAGACTGTCCTCTTAAATTCAATCTGCTTTCTTGTTTGTCACACCTAAAACTTTAAAAGCTTCTCATATATATTTTAACTCCTAGACAAATCTCTTTTTCAGCTCCAAGTTTCCATCTCAACTACTATTATTAAGGCCCATCTCTTCCTTCGAATTGTAATCGTTTCTTTAAAGGTGTTCCGGCCTCCAGACTGATACTTTTCCACTCTCTCTCCCACGCTGGTACCAGAATGGGCTTTATTAAACAAAACACAGTTCATGTTACCACTTCAAAATAATTTACTGGCTCCACAATCTACTTTATACTCTTTGTGTTATATATTCTTTGTGTTAAAGGCTGTTTAATAAAAAATCTTTGTGTTAAACGATCTGACCCCTGATCCTATGTGTTTGTCTTTATCACTTACCCTCCCTTATACCCCATTTCTTATTCTTCCACAGGTGTGGCAGACTATCTTGCATCCGTTTTCTATGCTTTTTTTTCCTTCTTCTCAGCTAGCTACCTCTCTTAGAAGTGCATCGTCGTCATCATCCCCTCTTCACGGACCACTTGGAAACCTTTTAAGACCGCATTTCAAACAAGCTCTTAAGTGATGTTAATGCTGCTGGCCCACTGCCTTACTGTGAGTTACAAGGGAATAGATGACTTTAAGATTCTCTTGACCCCAAACCAAAAGAAATGATGGTTTCCGTATGTCCTTGAGCACTGTCTTTCCCTTTGTGGATTTCTCTTCTCCCCTTTCACTTGCACCCACTCATCCCTTGAGATTTTGCTTGTTTGTGCTCTCGGTTTTTAAAAAGCAGACTCGACTACCAATGTGGGGCTTGAACTCACAACCCTGAGATCAAGGGTCACATGAACTACCAGTTGAGCCATGCACCCCAGCTTTTTGTGCTCTCTGAATTGGACATTCCAGTGAACTGCAACTGCTGCTTTATTTCCTCCCAACTTGATTGACGAATTTAAATAAATGATGTTCATAAAATTGTCCCTTGATCTTTGAGATGTTCTGTTATTAGCACCATGCCTTGCCGCAAAGTAGATGATAAGCCAGTGTACAGGTGATAAAAGAGTTTAGATTAAAAACTTATCAACCTAAATGCAAAGCTTACTTATGAAGAAAAAGAAACTCTTTTCATGCCTTTTTATTAGCAGAGTGCTTAGTTTTCATTCCTTCCATTTCCTCATCTATATCCATCACATCTACACCATAATTTTCCCCTTTGCCTTATGATTATCTAATAGTCCTTCACCACTTAATCGGGATCAAGTGAATTTTTGCATCTAACTTCTAACTTTTAGAAAAAAGGATTTCTCAAATATCTTTCGATTCATAAGTGGAAAATACTTCTTCCTTAAGACTGCATGAGAAGCATTCAATTATTTTTATAACAGCTGTTAAACCTGAAACAAAATCTCTTAAAAAATCTTCAAAAGGTATAACTTATTTTCCCCCGGTGTTAAATATGATGGCTGCATTTCGGAAGCATCCTTAGGTAATATACACACAATAGGCACAGAAATCTTTTATTATTCATTTTATTTTCATATAAATTAACATCCTAGAAAAATTGAAATAGAAACACTAAATACAGTATTGCACATAGCGATCTTGGTTAAATGCCCTATTATTTCAGTGAAGAATGGCAATATCCACATTGGAGGGACTGAAGGAGACAGGAAGACTAGAAAACAACAAACCAAACCCACTACTGTTTCTTTGCACTTAAACTATAAACTAAAAGGTCAAAGACCATACTTTACATAAATGCAAACATAGTTATGATTCAGAACATTTTCTTTTTTAAGTCTTTCCATAATTGATTTCCGAGAGCAAGAAATTCTCCCCTTTATCAACATCCATAAGCCCCAACAAATATCACTGAAAGAATTAGAAAAAAAAAATCCACCTATTAATGTTAGACCAAGCCATCACAATGCATCTTGAGCTGACTTTAAAATACTCTCACAAAGAGTGGGAGATTTGCTATTCCTCCCCCTTAAAGTGAAATAAAATAAAATCCTTTTCCTAGGCTCCTTCAGGTAAAAAATCATTACATACTCATTTTACAGCTTTAAATCACCTGCTATAACACATAGAGATGATTCCAATCATGTAAAAATACTCAGGCAGGTACGTTAATTAACAGACGCCAATTCATCTGAAAACTTACTTTTTTTTGCCAACAATTAATCATGTTTGGCAATTTTATGAACATCATTTATTTAAATTCCTTCAAAATACTGAGTCATATTTTCTTTGTGAAGGCCAATGGTAACGTTATAGAGAGGCACACCTGAATTTACTTGAGCTGACGATGAGCTTTATGTAGGGTCTCAAAGAACATGGGCTGATAAAAGCCCTCATTAAACTTAAAACCCTGATTTCTGCCTATATTAAATGATTTCTAGGAAAGGGCTTTCCTTCTGTTATATTTTTTTCTATCCATTATCTGACTTGAGTAAAAAAATGATAATCTTCTTTCACAAATATATAGTTATGGAGAGCAACCCAAGAGTTGGGGAAGCCTTGATTATGATATATAAATGGTACTTAAGTTTTAAAATAGAAAATTTATATGTAGACATGAAACTGATACAAACAATTCACTAGAAATAACATTTTAGCCATAAATCTAAATGCAGTGGCACAGGGCACTGGTTGTCAGTAGAAAGGAAAAGTGTTTTGCTGGGGTAAGGAATGTTCTCACAAAAAGTAAACTGTAAGTTAACATTTAGCATGTTCAGCATTAATGCAAATATTGCCTCTTATACATGCTGTTTTGGTCTATCAATATTATACCATAAACTTTACAAAAAGAAAAGATGTCAAATTCTCCACTGGTCTACCACTTTTGCATTTTGATGAATGTACAGTAAAATTCAACAATTGGTGAACTGTCCAGAAAACACAAGGATTATGAACAAAATGGTAGAGTTTCCTTCCCACCCTCAGGTCAGCTGAATGTTGTGGAAGTGGTTGTGGGGACTGGTGTCCATTCTGCTTTTCATTCTTCAGGTTTTCATGCTTATCTTTGCTTTCTGAAAATAAATGCACCAGAGAAAAGGTATATAGTCAGAAATAAGAACTTTAAAAAATGCACGAAGTATAGAATAGCCCAAACAAGATCTTTTC
This sequence comes from Hyaena hyaena, assembly GCF_003009895.1. NCBI lineage: Eukaryota > Metazoa > Chordata > Mammalia > Carnivora > Hyaenidae > Hyaena > Hyaena hyaena. Next base: position 569,044 of record NW_024081319.1, read on the forward strand.
ATTTGGATTAAATTCTCTAGGAAGAGACTGAAGATTCACCAGCCCCTAGAGGAGGAAGATATAAGTAAAATCTGTCTTATCTGTAAGAATTTTCCCCAGCCAAATCACCGAATATTTTTGAGGGGAAAAAAAAAAGAGTTAAAAACTTAGCTTCTCACCAGTGAGAAAAAGTGCCAACTCCCCTTTCTTCTTCTCCATCCTAGGCACAAATATATAAAGATTGAACTGACGGTTTATTCTCTATTATCCTTATAAGAGCATGATTAGGTTGATTAATAACTATTCCTTCTAATTCAGAGCACCTTTAAGGTTGTACTCAGATCAAAAAAGCAGAAAATAACTTCAACTATAAGGTAATTGTCATTAGATAAGATTAATTTTGATATAGAGAAACTAAAGGGAAAATACATTTTAAATGGGGATGTAATTCCTAACTTTTTCTAAGCAGGGTTTAATCATATTCCAATTTGGGTTATTTTGATATCTTTTCCATTTTTTAAAAGTCATTTATTTTTAAGAGAGAGAGACAGAGTGCGTGAGTGAGGGAGGCAGAGAGAGAGGGACAGAAGATCCAAAGAGGGCTCCCCACTGACAGCAGAGCTCAACACAGGGCTTGAACTCATGAACCCCGAGATCATGACTTGAGCCAAAGTCAGGATGCTCATCTGACCATTTAGACTACATGAGACTATCCAATTCAAAATGTTCCTATTTTAAGGCCTAAACCAACTTTTCATTTAAAACAGCATCACTCAGGGCACCTGGGTGGTTCAGGCGGTTAAGCGTCCGACTTCGGCTCAGGTCATGATCTCATGGTTCATGGGTTCGAGCCCTGAGTTGGATTCTGTGCTGACAGCTAGCTCAGAGCCTGGAGACTGCTTCAGATTTTCTGTCTCCCCCTCTCTCTGGCCCTCCCCTGCTCATGCTGTCTCTCTCTCTCTCTCTCTCTCTCAGAAATATAAAAAAATTTTTTAATTTATAAAACCCCAAACAAACAGCATCACTTCCTTACTCTTGTGGTACCAAGTAATAAAACCTCAAAACATTTTTGGGGCGCCTGGGTGGCTTAGTCGGTTAAGCGTCCAACTTTTCGCTTAGGTCATGATCTCGCGGTTCGTGGGTTCGAGCCCCGCATCGGGCTCTGTGCTGACTGCCAGCTCAGAGCCTGGAGCCTATTTCAGAGTCTGTATCTCCCTCTCTCTCTGAACCTCCTCTGCTCACGCTGTCTCTCTCTCTCTCTCCTAGAAATAAATAAAAATATTAAAAAAAAAAAACCTCAAAACATTTTTAAAAATACTGAGTGCCACAAGGGAAAACGTGTGTGTGTGTGTGTGTGTGTGTGTGTGTGTGGTTTTTTTTTAATGTGTAAGCAGAGGAGGGGCAGAGAGAGGGAGACTGAGGATCTGAAGCTGGCTCTGTGCTGACAGCAGAGAGCCCAATGTGGGGCTCGAACTCATGAACCGAGAGATCATGACCTGAGCTGAAGTCAGATGCTTAACCTACTGAGTCTCCCGGGCATCCCAGAAAACTCATCATTTTTAACAAGCCCTGCCTCCCAGGGTATAAACTTGGTGTTTTAAAGAAAGAAGTGGGTAAGTAGGAACCTTAAATAAGCTTGTTAAACTCAGGCTACCGGCTGACAGCTGTTAGACAGTCAACTCTGTAGAGCCACTTTATGGGTACAAGCCAGGTCGGAGCCCCCGGTCTGAGCAAAGGGCACTACTAGTACTCAGCATTTCCCATCATCTTTTAGATCCCAATGGTGCTAACTCCCATCATAACAGCCACTCTGGGTTCAAACACAGCCCTGTACTGGTGACACATGGGTAATGGAGAAGGTGAAAAACTGCCCCCCAAATCTCACCAACACACACACATCCAGGTATACGCATTCCCTTAATTCTTAAGCTTTGAATATAGATACTGAGATTCTCTTCGCCTTTTGGGCCTGATTAAAGGCATAAAAAAAGGAGATTCTTCAAGTCAGAGCATATTATCCATTCATACTTAAGAGGAAAGTAATTCAAGTGTTATTACATAAGCTGGAATATATTGTGAAAATGGTGTTTAACAGCCAAAGAACATCACAAGTTAAAAAAGGGAAGAGTTAAATACTTACAATTCCAGAGTCATGTCGTGGTTTTATTTTATAAAGTGATTTTCCCTTTTTCTGCCTACACACCTCTTCAGCTTCTTTTACTCTGGGGGAGAGAAGACACGTATATTTAAACAAAGACCTTATGGCAGGTGAGCAAGGAACAACTCATTAGGAATTTGAATCATTGGAGAAAGTACCACACACACAGGAACATTATCTGACATTTGATTCAAAAACGTTGATCTAGAGGCTAATTCATTCACGGGTTCTCACCCTGGATTCAAAGGCTGTCGAATGGAATGATATACAAAACATGTGAACATTTTTATGTCTACATTTCATCCTATATTAAAGGAGTCCTTTGTAGAAGAAATTAAGGAAATATCTCTCACGTTCAGGTAAGGGCACTGAGACTGGCTCTAGGACATAAACACGATATTTATTTACGACATAAGTAGGACTGGCACCCTTCCACAAATCTGAAGCATTAAAATCAATCAATAAACAGTATTATATAAAAACTCATATGCCTAATTAAAATTATTTTAGATTCAATGTCCGCATCTGAAAGTCATTTGCAGTGAAAATTTCATCAAGCAATAGAACAAACCATTTATTTGAAAACAGAAAATAGAGTGCGCAATAATAATACTTTGACGCTTCTAGGAGTTCTTATTAAAAACACAGTCCAAGGAAAACAACGCTGAATTCACTAGAGCTATAGTTAAGAGAGGATGTTACTCAGATAAGTCCTCCATTAAGTTCTGGATCTGCTATTTGATGCTGTGTAATGTCCTGATACCATCAACTCTTGTATTCCCTCAAATAGTCAAAAAAAATAAATAAATAAAAGGCTTAAATAATATTTAATAGCATTGTTATTATTATTACAGAGTTGTCTCAAAGATCAGAAATGTTTTATTTAAAAATGTTTTATTT